>NW_026067904.1:14903699-14927613 GCF_014885135.2 Alexandromys fortis
TCTTTCTCCTCTCTCTCTCTCTCTCTCTCTCTCTCTCTCTCTCTCTCTCTCTCTCTTTCTCTCTCCCTCTCTCTCCCTCTTTCTTCACAGAAATGTGATACTTACAAGCTAGTGATGGAAGTTCGAGATATGGGGGGCCAGCCCTTCGGTCTATTCAATACAGGAACAATAACAATCTCACTGGAGGATGAGAACGACAATTCACCGTATTTCACCCAAACTTCTGTGAGTAGACCTGTGTGTTGCTTATCTAGATTCCTTAACATTAAAAAAAAATCTAGAATTTGGCAGCTCCATGAGAATAGACATTTTGTTTTGAATAGTAATCATTTAAAAGCAATAGACTGAAAAAAACATGGTTTTTGTAAGAATAATAGGTGAGGTGCTGTAGGTTTTGGGTGTAAGGAAGTAGCCTCACTCTTAGCCATTGAGGAAGTCTTTTCTTTGGATGTGGTTCACATGTTCAATGTTTTCTTAGTTTTTAAGGTTGCTCCAATTTTGGGATTCTTGGACTTCAGTTCTTTTATAAGTTGAAGAAGAGGCTTTCTTTCCCGTACCCTGTGTATTACATGTTTTGAAGAAGGACAGGAATTGGTCTTATATCCTCTGCTGCCATCAGAGGGAAGCCCTACTCCCAGCTCCTCTGTGTCGTGCCTTTTCTAGAAAATTATGTGAGGCATAATATATGATGATATTTTCAAGACGTGATTGTTTTTTTTTTGACTTTTAATGGGCAACTTGGCATTTTTCCATGAGCCTACACCAGAGTTTTAGTCAGAAAATAAGAAGCCTAATACAGTGATGGACGGTTCACTGTCAAAGATCTTATTTATACAGACCATAAATCAGAATAAGTAGGATTTAAATCTAGATCCAATCTTTTCCATCTTCCTATGAATTCATCTCTTGAAGATTATAATTTATCTTTTTAGTCTTTTAATATCTTAGGCTTTTGTCTTTTTTTTTTAGCTTCAAAGAGTGATGTCCATTATTTACATTCTCATAAAAAAGAGAGAAAACCTTTCTCTTAAAGTGTTTGGTGGTGAATCAAAATAAGTAAAAATAAGGTCATTGTGAAAAGTGCTAATTCTGAGCTGTAGTCCTCACTCAGGTGTAGAGTTCTGGCCCTGTAAGCTTGAGGTACCAAATTCACTTCACAATATTGTGAAGAAAAAAACCATCATTTATGTTTCACTATCTGTAAGTATTGTGTGGTGAATATGTTAGTGCAACTTAATTGGTGTTTGCTATATCTTAAGAGGCAGACAAGTTGTAATTGTCAAATAGGGTCAGAGAAGAGACAAATCTGAGGGTCAGAGAGACAGAGAATCACCTCACCAGAACTTTGGCCATTAAGACATGAATCACCTTTGGTGAATGGAAGAGATTTGTAAAGAGGATTAGAAAGAAAGAAGTTAGCCAGGCATTAAATGTATTTTTTTTTCCAAATTAGGAGCATCTATTACCTTCATATTGCATTCTTTAAATATGATTTTAAATATAAAAACCACCTTGTTAGAGGCACAGTTGTGTAATTAGAAAGCATTTCCCTCCAGTACTTCACAGAAGTAGAAGAAAACAGAATTGATGTTGAGATCCTAAGGATGACAGTCCAAGACCAAGATTTGCCCGGCACCCCTCACTCCAAAGCAGTGTACTCAATTCTCCAAGGAAACGAGAATGGGAATTTCAGAATCACAACAGACCCGAACACAAATGAAGGAGTCCTGTGTGTTATCAAGGTATGTAATAATCATAGACGTATTCTTTGAGGTATTCAAACCTGTGCTTCAGCACTGATATAAAAATTACAGCCTTCTATGAGCCTTTCTCAGAAGAGCTACAGACAGTTAAAGGATGCACAGGGAGGGGAGTTACTTACTCCTAAACCCAAGAGGAGGACTTGGGAAGAAGGGATTTTGTGGTGAGGAAAGGGGATAAGAGAAGATAACAGGGGCTTTGACAAAAGACATTTTATGCATGAAGTTGATTTATAGTAAATGAATTAGACATGAATACTTCCTGAGTGTATATAACCATACAAGTGCAGTATGGTGCTGAAATGGTTTTCAGAGACATTTTTTCTATTATTGTATTCTTTCTGAGAAGAAACTCACATCAGACAGAAACTTTATTCCTCTGTAGATAGGGTTACTAAAGTACAGCAATGCTGGATCTGACGCTTGCCTTGCTGGCCTGCTTTGAGTGTTCACACTCCCTGGTGCTCTTTGAATCACTGGGTCCATGTCTCCCTCTTGCATGCCTTTCCTCTTTTAATTTCCCAGGGGTAGTTAAAAGCTTTCTGAAGAATTTACTTTTTGATAAGATTCTCATAAAATTATACTGTATATTCTTCTCCTTCCCTTTCCCCTAGTCTTCTGTATTTCCTCCCTGTTCTTTTTCCTTTAAATTTAACTTGTTTCAGGGATCCTACTTGGATTAGAAACAATTATGCTCCATTTTATTAGTGTTTAAACTTGCAATAGAAAGATAAAGATAGGATCTTCCAAAGCAAAAGTAGGGAGGGAAGTGGTTGAATTTTAACTTTTTTTTTTTTTTTAAGCCAGGGCTTCTCTGTAGCTTTGGAGTCTGTGCTGGAATAGCTCTTGTAGACCAGGCTGGCCTTGAACACAGAGATCCACCTGCCTCTGCCTCCCGAGTGCTGACATTAAAGGCGTGTGTCACCACTGCCTGGATCTATTAAGAAGTTAATAATTGATCTTTGTGTCAGCATCAACTTTGGGTAACATTTTAACACTAAGAACACCATTCCCTTTCTGTTAAAAGTTGGAATCAGTCGTGTTCTCTATAACACTACATTGACTGACTGATGCATGCTTGTTACACAGCCACTGAACTATGAAGCCAGTCGCCAAGTCATTCTGCAAATCGGTGTCCTTAATGAAGCCCAGTTCTCTAAAGCTGCCAACGGACAGACCCCCACAATGTGCACCACGACAGTGACTGTGAAAATTAAAGACAGTGATGAGGGCCCCGAGTGCCAGCCACCAGTCAAAGTCATTCAGAGCAAAGACGGGCTGCCAGCTGGCCAAGAGCTCCTGGGCTACAAAGCTATGGACCCCGAAACAAGCAGTTCTGACGGCATAAGGTGACGCACCTTCCTAAAAGCCCCTGCATTTTAGGCATGAGCTACTTATTTCGCATTTCGAACTGTTCAGTGTGTCCACGCTTTGGTCATTTGTTGTTTGCTTTCTAAAACCCAGGTATCAGAAGGTAGGAGATGAAGATAACTGGTTTGAAATTAATGAAAGCACTGGAAACTTGAAAACCCTAAAAATATTAGACAGAGAGTCAAAGTTTGTGAAAAACAACCAGTACAATATTTCAGTTGTGGCGATGGATACACGTGAGTGATATTTTCTTAAAATAAAATGTGAATATAGAATGTGTGTCTAAGAAAATGTGGGGCGAGGGCTGTCTGTGTCTAGGTCAAATTTTAGTCCAGTCATTGTTTACATTGTTTACACTGTGGTGCTAATAGTCTAGAGTGCACAAAAATGTGTTCAGTATGCTTGCTCAGTTTACTCAGATCACCCTTCAGTCCTCTGTCCACCCCTCAAGCAAAGCTACCTGAGAGAAAAGAACCGAAGTCTAGTTTTGAGTACTGGATTATTCATTCCTCCGGAGGAATCTCTGGGTTGCTTCCTCTTTCATTTAAATTACAATGATGCCTTGAACTTGCTGAACAGGCTCAACCTACCTAAAACAGTCCAGTCCAGGGCAGGTTCATTCCAAGCATCTGTTAAAGGAATAATCCAATGTTGGCTGACACCTTTGGTGGAGTTTGGGATTAGTTCTCCAACTGCTGACTTAGGAAAAAATAGTTTTCTTCAATGGAGTCTGGCAGTGTCACCAAACTTAAGAACAGTAGGTGGCCAACACAAAATAAACTCTGATAGTTTTGAACTTCTTCTTCTTCTTCTTCTTCTTCTTCTTCTTCTTCTTCTTCTTCTTCTTCTTCTTCTTCTTCTTCTTCTTCTTCTCCTTCTCCTTCTCCTTCTCCTTCTCCTTCTCCTTCTCCTTCTCCTTCTCCTTCTCCTTCTCCTTCTCCTTCCTTCTCCTTCTCCTTCTCCTTCTCCTTCTCCCTCTCTTCCTCCTCCTCCTCCTCCTCCTCCTTCTCCTTCTTTTTTTTTGGTTAGGTTACTATTTCTGTGATGAAACACCATGATCAAAAGCATGGTGCCTCCAGGAACCTGGAGGGAGGAGCTGATGCAGAGGCATGAAGGGGTGTTGCTCACTGGCTTGCTCCTTAAGGCTTGTGTGGCCCGCTTTCTTGTAGAATCCAGGACTACCAGTCCGGGGATGGTACCACCCATAATGGACTAGATTCTCCCGCAGTAGCTACTAATTAAGAAAATGCCCTACAGGCTTGCCTGCATCGTGATTTTCCAGCATTTTCCCAATTAAGGCTCCTTCCTCTTTGATGAATCTAGCTTGTGTCAGGTCGACATAGAACAGCTAGGATGTTCACCTTACAGGTCTTTTGCTTATTTATGTATTATATACCTGGTTTCTGGTTTTGTATTTTTGTGTGTGCAAATGTGTATATTTAATAACCTATATGTGTTTCTTGTGTTTCTTTTGGTTCTTTTTCCCCTGTTTATTTTGTCCTTTTTGGTTTGTAGTATTTTATCCTACCTTATTATTTTTTTATATGCCTGTTTTTTTTTCTATTGAGAGAGAAAGAAAGGGTACAGAGTTGGGAGGGTGGGGAGGATCTGGGAGTAGTTGGGAGAGGGGAAACAGTAATTAGAATATATCATATGCAAACCTATTTTCAATTAAACAGCAACAACAATAAAAGGTTAGTACTACAACAAACTCTATAGAGAGCCTCTGTCAAATACTGTCAACCATCAAGTAGTGATCTCGAAACTTTTGTAATGAGCCCCTACTAGAACCATGTTAGATAGTTTAAATAAATATACGCATATAAAATGTGCTAGTGGTGTGTGCTGGTGTACACATGTACTATTATGCAATGCATTATATAAATCTATATCATAGAAATGAGTAAAATGAAAGTTAAACAGAAGTTTCACTTTAATTATGTACTTCCCTATGTAAGACAAATCCTTGTAGAGATAAAGGAAAGTGACCTTGGGCTTTTTAGACAGAGCTAATTCTTTGGCCTCTCTGAGTAATCAAAAACGGTCTCTGCTGTTTTTAGATACACTAACTACATAATGCCAGACAGTAACAGGCTATTTCTACATGTCTTGAATTTGCTTAAGTTAATAACATACAATGATCCCCCAGACCCTATTTAGGTTATAGTATTTTTACAATTTTTTATATTAAATTGTGTGTGTGTGTGTGTGTAGATATGTGAATGTGGGTGCAGGTGACCAAAGAAGCTATAGATGTTGGCTCCCCAACGAGCTGGAGTTACAGGTGGTTGTGAGCAACCTGGTAAGGATGCTCGTACTTTAGCTTAGATCCTCTAGAAGAGCCAACCGCACATGCTCTTCACCACTGAGCCGCCTCCATAGCCCCTTTGCTGCAGTTTTAAAGCAACAGCTGCATCTACTGAATGAGAACAAAGGTTAAGTAATTAAGATGCCAGCTGCTGACTGTTGTGGAGACCAGGCAGGCTGACTCACGCACACTATTTGGGCTCAAGGCTTTTCTCACCTCTCAGTTCTCCTGCCTTCGGATAAAAATACCACATCCTCTTCAAGGAGAGGAGCAGCAGCGTTACAGACCCTCCTCCCAGTTAAGAACATCTAGGCTTCAAATTTTGAACTGTCTCCAAATGTGAATGTCATTACCGAGTAACCTACCTGCATATTTTCCTTCCTTTTGTTCCACACCTCAAACATATATTCTTTTCATACAGTTATTTTATTTACTATAAGCTCAAAACCCTACAGAATAATGGAGAGAGATTTAGCTGAGAAACATATTAATATAATAAACTTTCTAATTCTGTGAAATTTGTTATTCTTTCTTTAAAATGTTTGTTATTCCTATAAGTAAAAACGAAATCTAAGTGGCTTACACATATATTTATGACGGGAAATGGGGCTCTCTCCCTACTCATTTACTTTTACATGTTGATTATGTATTAAGTTCTAAGCACAAGGGCATGGAAACTAGGGGATCATAGATAAGGATTTGGTCTTGGTACTAATGTAGGGTTTACTGTCTTATTTTCTCAGAAGACTCTACGGTATAAGAGTTTTACCAGTAGAGAGTGTTTAGATGCCATTACGCATGGAGAGAATTCAGAGGCTCTCATATTGAAGCAGAAAGAGGCAAAGATTATAGAAAGGCTGGCAGTGGATGAAAGAAAAATGTAATTCTAATTTAGAGAGGAGGAAATTGCAGAGAGCAAAATTTTAAAAAGTAACCTTGTTCTTTAGTGCGGAAAGTAGGCATGATACAACCTAGGTTATGGAAAAGATGAGGATACCACAAACTTTAATGAGAAAATCATATGGCAATATAAAGAATAAATTGGTTTTTTTGAGTTTTAGTCTTTATGTAGGAATGTAAGAATACTATACAATGAAACTTTGTTTTGATGCTCAAAGGTATTTCTAGAAAATAAATTAGGAAGTCCTACTGACTTTAGAATCCAGCCCATTCTTTGAATTTCTCCTGTGCAGCATCCTTGCCTGTCAGGCTGATTTCTGTATGGTCAGTCTAGAGGACCCTGTTCTACACATCATACTCCTAGAACATGAGAATACCAGTGTCCCTCCAAGCCTGCCCCCAAACTCATGTTCTTTAAATTATTCAAATGAATAGCAATGACGGCTTCTTGATTGTTACCATTAATCCTTGTTTGATTATTAATACTGCACCTTAAGCATTTGTTACTCTGAAAATATGCCTTCACTCTTTCTCATTCCTATTCTTTTACCCTAGATTGGTTATGGACTCATTTTTTTCCTTTGGTAAACTTTCTCTTCATTAGGTATTAAGATAAGAATTTGATACAAGTATGTTTAATGCAGATTTGTGTGTATGTGCTAGAAGAGGGCTTTGAATTCCCTGATAAAAAGATAAAGTTCTGTGGCTGTGCCCAGGAGCAGACTTAGCAAGATGGAGGCTAGGAATGGGGCCAGGGTGTCAAAGAAGTTAGGGTCTCAGTTCCTGAGAAGCTGGCTTTTTCCTGTGAAGAGGCTGAGTTAACAGGCCCAAGGCCTCTGTGTGTTTGCTCTCTGACACCTTTGAGTTTTCCTGTGTTCACCTTGTGTGCACTGCTTTGCCAGCTTTCTGCTGAATTTGCCCCGTTTCCCCCCTAAAAACTGTATTTCTCAATAAACTTGCTTGGCATAAAACAGCTTGCGCAGTAACTACTGATACCAGGTTTCTTATCTTCTCTAACTTCTCATCTTCTGCTCCTCCCCCTTCGAATTCTGTCACTGAAGAATGACATGCTTGTCCTTGTCACCTAATGCATATGTTAAGATCTAAACTGGGGTCCTCTGAAACAGTAACGCATGCTCTTCCCCAACAAGTCCCAAATAATGCAAATGTCAATATTTGCAATTCTTCTGTGTATTGAGACACTCATAATCTTCCAAGTCTGGGCTGTGAAATTCACTACTAAGGACCCTATAATATTGAGGTGTACTTGATACTTGAAACAATTGAGCTCAACTTTATAAAATACCTTCTTTTTTTTTAAAAGCTTCTTACAAAAGTCTTAAAAATGTTATTGAGTGACTATCATATCAAAGCAGTATTTTATTTCATTCCAAAAGTAACACACACAATGCTGGGAGTTAATGGGCCTACCCCAACTTGAGAAGAGAAAACATGGACTCTTTCTAATAATAAAGAATTCCATTCATTCAGGAACTGACTTTAATACAGAAACTTCCATCTAACAATTGATATTTGAAGTCTAGTTCTAGTCATGGTTCATACAGAAAGAGTAGATTCCATTTTGTAAGCATGTCTTCACTTCTGTACAATATTAACATATTGGCAAAATTCTGAAAAACACATATCAGAGCGTTTAAATTGTGTATCTGTTGAGAATGTGGATTATCCCTCCTATCTACAATGAAAGCTTGTATCATCAATATTTATTTTACAATGAGCAAGTTTTATTTTTACAACCCCATATTCCCTCTGGCTCATTGTATGTATGTAAGTGTTATGGACAAGAATCTTTAGCACATTTCTGTAAGAAAATAAGAACTGTACATTCAATTTGAGAAAATTTTATTTGAAGACCCTTATGTAGCATAAAAACATCTACTTTTCACGCATCCACTCCCCATAATGTTTATCAGGCAAATACATAGTTGCAAGACTTAAAAATGATAGCTAAATGGATAAGTGTTTTTAAATATAGACTTAAATGAATTTCAGTTTGCTTTGCTATGGGGGTAACTTAGGTTCTATTTATCCTAGTTGGCCGGTCCTGCACGGGAACACTGGTTGTTCTTCTGGAAGATTTTAATGATCACCCACCACAGGTTGACAAAGACCTGACCATTTGTCAGCAGGAGAAGGATTATGCTGTTCTGGAGCCTGTTGACCTAGATGGGCCTGATAATGGTCCACCTTTTCAGTTTTTCTTGGATAATTCTGCCAGCAAACTTTGGACTCTAGAACCACAGGACGGTAAGTGCTTAACATTAAATCTTGTAAGCAATCCCGGCTCAAGATTGCTTAAGGTTTTTGTTTCCACCTTGGTTAGTCATCATAAATACATATGCACTGTAAGAAGTTATTGATTGTGGAAAAATAACACACACACACACAATTTGTTTCTCGAGACAGGGTTTCTCTGTGTAGCTTTGGAGACTGTTCTGGAACTCACTTTGTAGCCTGGCTAGCCTTGAACTCAGAGATCTGCCTGCCTCCTGAGTGCTGGGATTAAAGGTGTGCACCATCACTGCCCTGCTAAATAATAAGGCCTTAATATTTATCGTCTATCTGTCATCATTATAAATATACCTACAACAAATCTATTATTTATCTATATATATATATCATCTATTCTTTAATCAATTATCTATGTAACACCTATCAATTGTTAACCTATGTATGCATGTGTCTGTGTATTAATCATTAGTAATTTATCTTATGCATGTTACACTTAGACTTTTGGTCTAAATATCTTTTAAGAAAATGTAAAAATCAATTTTTTTCATTTTTTGAGGCAGGATCTCTCCACATAGCCCTGGCTTTTCTGGGATCTTGGCCTGGAGCTCACAGAGATCCAACTGCCTCTGCTTCCCGAGCACTGGGGTTAGAGGCATGTGCCACCACTCCCAGCCTGAGATGGATCTGTTTTTAGTGTAAAGTAATGTCAGCTCTTTTCTTAGTTTTTTGAAAAGTCATATAATTTTTAAGAAAGAAAAAGGAATCACTAGAGTTTTGATTGCAGATTAATTACTTAAAGACACGGCAAGTGGGAACAATGTTGCTGCTGGAATGTCATATTAATATATACTTTCTTTACTCTTTTCCCTTCAGGTAAACGTGCCATTCTTCGCCAACGACACAATCTCAATTATAACTATTATTCTGTGCCAATCCAAATACAAGACAGGCATGGTTTCTCTGCAAAACATATGCTATCAGTGAGAGTGTGTGACTGTACAGTTCCCTCCGAATGTAGAATGAGTGCTAAGGAGGAAAGGGACATTAAACCAAAAGTAATCCTTGGGAAATGGGCCATTCTCTCCATGGTCCTGGGCTCCGCACTGCTACTGTGTAAGTATCATTATCCAAACTGTATTAACTCAAGTGTTATAGAGCACTTAGGTGTTAATTTTCCATTATTGTAACAAAATCCTGGAAAAAAAAAAACTTACAAACAGAAGAGGTTTGATTTGCTGCCGTTTCAGAGACCTTGGGCCATGACTAAGAGAGTGAGAAGAGGTTAGTGTTCCACTCTTCCCTTGAAAAACGTGTCTCCAGTGATACAACTTCCTCTCATTAAGGCCCACCCTTTGAAGATCCTGCTGTCTCTCAGTAGCACTCTGAGGTAGAGACCAAGCCATTAACACATGGGCCGCTGGGGACAGCTTGTTCCAGCTATAGTAGTCTAGAAAGATGTGCAGCTGTTCTTATATTAATGACACGTATATCTGTCGGCACATGTATAATTGTTAGTGCATGTGCCCTTTAAAAAACTTGTCTCTCCTTTCTAAGTGAGGTTCTGAGTTATAGATGAAACAGCAATAACAGCAGATTAAAACTATTTAGAGGTCATGTTTAATTCTTCAGAAGTTACTTATGAGACAGTGAAGATTTCTGAAAAGCTGTACAGATAGTTTTTAAAACCTTAATTTCAAATTATTTGTTTTTAATTTTTTTGTTTATTGTCAGATTATTTTACTATCTACCAGAATGTAAAACAGTATTACTTTACCTCGCTTTCTCATTTATTTAGGTATTCTGTTTACATGTTTCTGTGTGACTACTACGAAGAAAACAGTCAAAAAATGCTTCCCCGATGATGTGGCCCAGCAAAATTTAATTGTATCAAATACTGAAGGACCGGGAGAGGAAGTGACGGTAATCAGAATTAAAATCCCACTGAATTCTACAGTGATTCAATGAACATAATTGATTACTCCGTAGTAATAACAAAATGTAATAGTTATTGACCCTTACTGCACCAAGCAGACATTGAAGTGCCCCATACAGTTTTTTTTTCATATCCATTTATATTGGTGTCAAAGAACGACTATAACACTCAATAATATAATGATGCAAACAATGAAAACACATGTTCTCACTTTTCTGTAGGGTAGGAATCAAAGATAAAATATTGACAGAGTCATGCTTTTCTCCAAAGGCCTTGTGGAGCAATGTCCTAAGCTTTATTCCCTTCTTGGCCCTTGCCTTGTAACCACAAAAAGCGATTTTCATGGTATTATCTCTTGTGTGTTTTATAATCCAAATTTCTCTTTCTGTGAGAATACTGGTCATATTAGAGCAGATACTCACCTAATCTGGTATGGCTTCCTTGAAACTTAACATGATCACATCTGCAATGACCTTGAAGCGAAAACCTCAATGCATGAATTTTTGGGGGACAGAGTTTGACTCAGTATGTCCATACTATGGTTCTTAAGATTATCCTGATTTTGCATGGGAAGGACATAGCCAGCATGTGACTTATCTATGGTAGCAAAGAGTTGGTTTCAATGCCATTGATTGATTTTCAAACTCTCTCTTTAGGAGGCAAATATTAGACTCCCCGCACAGACATTCTGTGATACAAGCACATCTGTTGGGACTCTTGGTGGCCAAGGAATCAAAACACAACAAAACTTTGAGATGGTCAAAGGAGGCTACACTTTGGAGTCCAACAAAGGAGGTGGCCACCACACCTTGGAGTCCAACAAGGGAGGTGTGCTGGGAGCAGCAGACACTGGCCGATACACATACACAGACTGGCAAAGTTTCACTCAACCCCGGCTTGGTGAAGTAAGTCCCCCAAGTTCTCAAGTGCCCACCACATGAAATCCCAACATGATTTATAAACAGAATATCCCAAAGTACCATTTCATACACCTGAAACACACCTTTCCATCTCTTATACCAATGCAGACACTGATGTCAAGCGCAAACTCAGAGCAAAAATACTCTTTCAAAGCTCAGGTTTTAAAATATGACTTCCAAGACTTTAGGACTAGTTTATGTGGATTTCTTTGGGAATCTAAGAGACTGATGTCTTCTTCACTAAATATTATCAGAAAAAGATCTGTGAAAAATTGACAAGTATTATAAATAGATCATAAATTGCCAACATTTTACCAGCATGTTGGAATTCTATATGTAAGGTTAGGACATCTTGCCTACCTAAATCAACTAGCTAGGTTTGTGAGCTTTAATCTTAGGTTCTATCTCAGGATTCTGAGTACTTTCCTTGTTTGTTTCAGATTACTCAAACTAGTGTGAGCCACATTAGTGTGTTCGATAATTATAGCTGCATAACATGTTATATATGTTCCTCATGTTATATATACATTAATGTATTAGACTCTTAGAACTATATAACAGTATAAATGCAAGAACCACAACCTACATTGGTTTTCTTCCCATACATGAAGAAACAATTTAGGTAAATTTTAATTAGATATACCTTTATTCAAGTGGGAAATTGTAAGTTATTCCTGTGATATATGCATAAGTCTTAGTTCTTATAAATGTGTTCACTCTGGCCATTTATTTATTTGCTATATTTTAAAAATGAATATAATATAGACCAATCATGTGCATTTTTTATATGTAGGAATCCATTAGAGGACACACTCTGAGTAAAAATTAAACAGTAAAAGGTAAATTCAAGAATCATTTTTATGCTAGTTGGTTTAGGTGTCTTTTAAAAGGCATAATAAATTGTGTCTTTTCTCCACACAGAAGGTGTATCTGTGTGGACAAGACGAGGAACACAAGCATTGTGAAGATTACGTCCGTTCATACCATTATGAAGGCAAAGGCTCCATGGCCGGCTCTGTGGGCTGTTGCAGTGATCGGCAGGAGGAAGAAGGGTTGGAGTTTTTAGATCACTTGGAACCGAAATTTAGGACATTAGCAAAGACATGTGTGAAGAAATAAACATTTTGATTAGTGGAGCGACATCTGCAGTGAATGCAGAGGTGTCCCTGGATGCAAAAGGATAGCAGTTTGCAGTAGCGAATATGCTTATTGAAGGTGACGTCATCTATAGATGAGGATGCCTTACCAACCACAGCTCTTCAAATTCTCCCTGTCTCCAGAACTTCTGTGTGGTGTAGGCAGGAAGTTGTCACTGTTCCTTCTCTTTCTGTGCATGTATGCATTGCCTTCTCAGGGCTGGACTGTGTCTGCCACTGAAACTGGTGATGTTTGAAACTTACGCTCTTTTGCACGCTATGCAAGACTCTGTGGTGGAGTTGGGTACTGTGGAAGCTTAAAACAGGAATCTGCATTGTGTATATACAAATTAAATATTTTCTTCAAAATCGGGGGGGAGAATTCTGTTTCTAAAATTTTTTCTTTTGTGCCAAGATATCGTTTTCCCTCTCCAAGATTAGCTTCAGATAGATTTTTAAGTATTTTTAGATGTAGTCTTTTGTGTGTCTAAATAGGCTTAATTCTTGCTACACTTTTCATTCCTCCAAGGAGCACTGTCTTCTCCCAGGAGCCTACGAGGCTTAGTCCTCAGATCAGCCTCCTGGAGCTCCTGTTGGAATGACATGGGTCACAGCATCTTGAGCTAGAGATTGGTTAAGGAGTCCATGGAAACACTGGACTCCTGATCTCCACAGGCTGGCTTAGGCTCATGGATATATTTTGTTTGTCTGACTTAATGTGGTATTACTTTACATTTACGAATACATGTGTAAGTACTTTGGGAAGAATATTAGCTACTTAATTTGATACTGATGCATTATTTCAGTGGTTTTCAACTGCTCTTCATCTTCAAACCTTTTTCCAATGAGTCTTAAAGTCATCTAGTTGTAACAGGCACAGGGTTTAACACTTACCATGTGTCAATGCTACGCTAGCGTCATACTGGAACTTACTACTCAGTACACTGAGTATTAATTTGGTAATTACTCAAAGAAAAACTGGAAGACTAGAAATAATTAAAATTTTTAATCTATTGCAGCAACACATGCTAAATATTATTGAATTGTGAATTCATAAATATTTTAATATGAGTGGATATTTTAATAAGGTGTGACATTTTAATAAGATGTTATTTTACTGATCTATAAAGAAACTATATATTTGGATAATATTTTGTGGAAAACTACAGGTATGTGTCAAGTTATATCTCGTGGAAACTTTACATTTAAACTAAATTGACTTTCTTAACCCATTCCTTTCTGTTGTCAAAATAGATTTCTGTTTCATTCAGGTTTTGTAATTAGTCCTATTGTCTCAGTTAGGAAAGGAGTTTTTTTTTTTAATTGTGAAATTGGATACAGGAATAAAATGAAACATAGCTTTGATAGACCAGATTTGGTTTTGCAAATCTTCCATAATGTATTATTTTTTTTGCAATCATTGTATGATAATTTGGAGTGGTGAAGTGATTTTTGCTTTTTGAAGAAATGTCACTCTGACAATGTAGATTATGACATTTTAGGATCTAATAGTACCAATTTGGAAATGCATCGAATGCCACAGTAAGTTATATTCTTCAGTATACTTATAGAACATTAAATGAGCAGTTACAATCATTAGCTTAAAAATAGCTTAATATGTGTTGTAGTCTTCATCTTCCTCTTATACTTGCTGAATTATAGATGAGGAAATTTATCTCTAAATTAGGAAGCACAATTGACGTTCACAGTAGATCTTTTTTTTTTTTTAATCAAGAGAAGGCTCCCCGAAGTGTCAGAGAGTTATTAGAAAGCATGGGAAATAATCTGTATTAAGCATTTTTAGCTATTTTAAACATTTTCAAGCTATTATCAAAACTTATCTCAGAGAAATTATATTTATTGTTGGATTTATTTAGGCAACTCTGAGCAATTCTCTTTTTGCATCAAAATTTAAACATTAATTGTACGATGAATTAAATCTATGAAACCCTACCAGACTGTAATTTAGTTTACTAATAAAGTACTGTATTTCATACAAATGTTGAGTTAATTGTTGATTTAGTAAATTAATAGTTATAAAATGCTTTCTGTAGTTCAACATCTATGAGGACCAGACAATCCGGTGTTTTAGATGTTAAGAGTTTTACTCTCCTTTTTGCAGTTTATAAGTCAGAAGTGGCATTTAAAAATCCTAAATGAAATGTCAGCCATGGAACAGTTCATATTGACCCAACCTGTTATCTGCTTCTCTGTTAAGGGTATGGGAATACTGTATGCAACCAGACACTGCCTTTGTCTTTCTACTTAGGGAAGCACGGTTGAGGTCTAGAAGGAGAGCACTTTCTGAGAATGGATAGATTCACAGTGTTAACGACCAATCAAATAAGTGAATATACAATAGACACCCTTTGGAAAGATGTTATCGGCAGAAATATAAAATTTATTATCTCAGCCGGGTGATGGTGGTGCACGCTTTTAATCCCAGCACTCAGGAAGCAGAGGCAGGCGGATCTCTGTGAGTTCGAGACTAGTTCCAGAACAGGCTCCAAAGCCACAGAGAAACCCTGTCTCGAAAAACCAAAAAAAAAAAAAAAAATTATTATCTCAGATCCTTTTAACCAACAGTAGCCATTTTTAAATATATATGTATATGCGTGTCTGAGAATCAGTATGAAAACCCTCTGACATGGCCCTTGGGTGTCTGATGTATAATATATGTTGTGTAAAGATAAATTGTTTAAAATCTGCATTACTTAAGTTATTAATGAATGGGAATAAGGTACCTTTTAATAAAAAATCTATAAAGTAATGAGCCATTTACTGGCTTGTAACTTGGGTGAAGCAAAAGCAAGCATGTCCTTCCTTTGGTAAATGCTGGATCTGAGAATATGAATACACAGTATTTCAAATGTGTATCGCTTTGATGAGCAGATGCCTTGCTCCAGTCTCTTTTTTGTATGGTTTGTCATTGGCTTGCTCTTAAAGTTTTATTTTGCTGGATGTGACTGATACAGAATATCATAGGAGTGTTTAAGACATTATCAAAACCAGTATTTTGTGTCAAGTAATCCCATTCTGTCAAGAGTGGTCTTCATCTTACTATTATTATTTCTAGTCTGGCAAATCATGTAGAAAAATACCAAGGCAAACAAGGTCTAGGAAGATGACTAAGCTGATAAAAAGTAGCTGCTGTGCAAGCCTGAAAACCTGAGTTCAAATCCCCAGGCCCCATCCAAAAGTGGGACTCCTACACTCCTACAGCATGGTAAAATGTGGAGAAAGGAGAATTCCCATAAAACAACATGATACCTGTCTCATACAAGGTAGAAAGTGAGGAACAAAACCCAAGGTTGTCCTCTGACATACACTTCTGAGTGTCTGCATTTATACATACTAATGTGTATACACACACACACACACTCAGACATATACACTCATATACAACATATACACATGTACTCATACACACTCATACTCACATACATATACACGCATTCTCACACACTCACATACACATGTACCTTCAAACATTCCTACATACTTTCGTATTACATGTGCTCATACACACTCATATGGATATTCACTGATATACACTCACATACACATACACTCACACATACATTTACACACACACACACCCTCTCACACATGTGCTTACATACTTAAATACCACACACACACACAGACACACAGACAAATTTTTAATAGTCAATTTAAAAATTTTAGGAGCAGTGAGAACTCACTAAGTAAAGGAACTGGTTTTTAAGCCTGAGAACTAAATTCAGTCCCTGGGGCCCACACAGTAGAAGAAAAGAATGCCTCCTGCAAATTCTCCTCTAACTTTCACACATGTTCTTTTGATGTGCGCACACACATGTGACAAAACATATGAAAAATTAGTAGTCTCATGCAATGTTATTAAAATTAATTCTTTTAAAATGTTGTGTAAACATATAATTTAATATATTTTAATTCTTGTTTAAATCATATATTAATATTCATATATTAATGTCAAATGTTGAATTTGATTTTGATGTTTTGATGTTGAACATTAAAAAGATACATTGCTGATCCGCATACGTGTGCAGCTGTTCATGGCAGTTACAGCAGAGATTCCAGGGTACCGAGCATCTATCTCCTAATATCTATTTCTGAGTCTAACTTTATTGAGTGGATATATGCCTAGCTGAGACACCGTTATTTATTATCCTTCTAAACTAAATGTGATATTGTCTTAAATATTATGCATGAAGCTCATGGGTAAGAATCTAAAGAGAATTAATTTCCCTGAAAAGAAGCATTTTTCTATCCCCTTTACTATATTTAATACGTGACAAGTCTGGTACTAAGTAAGTCATTTGGTGTACATCATATCAGAGGCTTTGAACCAAGAGTGGCAGAAGTAAGAACTGAGAAAGACTAAAGCAAAGAACAGTGGCCCGCACTTTTAATTCCAGCAGTCAGGAGGCTGGAGGGTCTTCAGTTAGAGATGAGCCTGTGCTCCAAAAGAAGAACCTGTTTGTAAATTAAATAAATAATAGAGGAAAAATAGACAAATGGAAGGTTGGACAGATAGATAATAGGTAGGTGATAGATGGATAGATAGATGATAGATTGATGGTAGTTAGACAGACAGATAATAGTAGATAGATGATAGATAGATAGATAGATAGATAGATAGATAGATAGATAGATAGATAGATAGAATAAAGGGTTCCTTGGTAGCTTGGTGGCATCTTGGCCAGGCCATCAAGCACTTTAATGAACGTCTGTGAATCACAGACAAAAAAAAAATCTTAGTTTTCTGTTACGATATAGCTGATTCTCAGCTGTTAAATAAAGGTTGGTTCCAAATATTTTTTAGCCTAGATTTTGATTCAATGAGTTAAATTTCTAGATCCTCTCCCTCTTTCCTCTTCCTCTTCCCCACTTCTGTCTTTGTGCCAGGGTCTCATGCAGCCCAGGGTGGCTCAGGTGATATTTTAGGGTTCTTCCAAACAACCCCAAAGCAAAGTGTGGGTAAGAATCAGCCACTATTGGAAATAAGACCAGCCTAATAATGGTCAGCTAGAAGGTACTGTATTTCTGCTCTACTAAACCCACAAGCCTGACTTTAGAGGATTTAAGAGAACTGGTGTTTTCTAGTGAGCTGTTGTGTGATTCTGTCAGGTCATTGAACCTCATCGCTTAGAACCTTCAACATTAGGAATAATCTTGCGGTTGATTTTATCAAACAAAATATCACACTCTTGGAATTTGAGGACCTGTGTTTTCCTTACTGTTAGGTAGCCCTTCCTTTCCAATGGGCTCAGCAAGTTTTTGCCTTTGCTTTTACTTTTAGCCATCTCATGCCTGCTATACAGCTCTGCCCCAGTGCTCTTCCCCCAGGCCTGAGGTTTTTCTCTTAATTGTTGTTATCCATGGTATTGGATACCTAATTGCTGCATTAAGTCAGACCTCTAAATAAGAACGACTTCCGTCAGTGTACACTGTTTAAAGTACCGTGTGCTTTATTTGCAGTGCTTTTTTCTCTCCTCCTGTGAATGGTGTGGTACTGCCCTAGGCACCTCCAGTCTGTCAAACACAATACTCACTTGCAGTTTCACAGCCCGAGGCATGATCTCACTTTTCAGTTCATTACAATTCTGTTTCTTTATTTCCATTACAATCCCAAGCCATTTTCTGTGCTTTCTTGAATAGATTTCAGCCTTAGAGTCAGTAAAGGTGATCTTGACAGAGATGGTGGCAGTTTCAGTCTGTGACAAAACACATTTTATGGTTTTGTTGTATGACCAATGCTTATTATGGCTTCCAGTGAACTGCACTGGAATTCTGTTGTTCTATGTTGCAGACTATATAAGACATCTTATTTATCACAATGGAAAGGCTAAGACCTGTATTCGTCTGTAATGGCATGTGGAGAGTGGATTAAAAGCAAATTTTTCTCTAGTGCAAATTAAGGCAGATGTTGGGCTCATATGGAGGCAACCTAATCAATGTTCTTGGAATCATTATTTTTGTTTATTCTCTTTTGCATAAATTACTTCAGAAACACAAGATGACCAATGCAATTTCAACTATCACACATGTCTCTAAAGTGACTGTCTACTAATCTACAAGTCTACAATTACCTGACTATCTAAAGACTGGAAGATTAGAGACAGGAGATAGATTTACGAATTTAATCATTACAGTTCTTTGGTAGGTTTTAATGACAGAAATGGACAAAAAATATCACATGGAAGAGTAAGCATTTTTTTTCCTCTTTGGAAAACTGAGGCATGGCTCAGGCAAGGCAAGAGATAACGTTTTATTGACACAGAAGTAAAGACCAGAGCCAGGAAAAATTAGAAACAATACAAGTCAACAGTAGAATCAACCAATCAAGAAGCAAAGAAGCCCCAAAGAGCAACTAGGAGGCCTATATTAAGAGAACAGGTGAGAGATGATGGTGAGCAGGGAGAGCAGGTGAGAGATGGTCACATACACAAATTATCTGGGAGCTTGGTAAGAGGCCCAGGGAGAAGAGGCTTAATCACAGGACTCGAATTTCTTGATCAAGTGGGAGGATGACCAAGTCCGTAAGTTCACCGAGGAAAACAGCAGAGCTCATTTTGATTTGGAGTGATGAAGGCTTTAGAGTCGATGCTTTGAACTTGAGCTGTTTGTGGGAGTTTCAGGCAAATTCCTTCTGTCTCTACCTTAGTCACAAAGGACGCACTAAGTGGGCCTTTTTGCTACTGTTTAGTACCTGTGCAATCTATTCCCAAGGGTAGGAAGTGCATTCAAGACTGGAGCCACTTTTTATATAGCTATAAAAGTGACTATAGTGGTGTGATATATTTCATTCAGTGTGAATATTCAACTGTGTGCTTTTATTCTCAAAGATATGCCAAGCATTTTTCTGCTTGATTATTTCTTCCCATTCACCTAAGTTTACCTATCCTGGTTCTAGGCACTAGAATTCTGTTGGGAAAATCACACTAATAAGTTAACTGTCATCATCATTAGTATCTCTAGTATCCTAGACTGGCCTTAGACTTTACATGTAGCTGAGGATCACCTCTGATTTTTCTGTCTCCACCTCTGTTAGTACTGGAATTACAAACATGCACCACCATGCTCCATTTAGAAGGTGCTGTGTATCAAATTTAGGGCTTTTGCATGCTAGGCAGGCAAGCAATCTACCAACTGAGCTACAGCTCCAGTCCTGAGGCTTGCAATATAGTTAATATGAGAGAGAACAACTTGAGTTCCATCTCAATAAAAATATTACAAAAAGAAAAGCAGAATGAGGTAAAAACAAAAGAGTCCAATGACCAAGATGTGGCTTATTTTCTGTTAGGTGGACATGGTTGACTAGAGACTGTGCGGTGGGAGGGATACATTTCAGCTTCCAGGAAGCAGAAACAGGTTGTGGATAGCCTCTTGAAGTGAGCCTCAAGAAATGACTCTTACACTTTCTGAACACACTGGAATAGCCAGGCAGCACTTGACCTTTCAAATACTAGAGACTGTTGAAGATACTTGGCATTTGGTCTCGCTGGGATGAGAAACTTCTGGGATTTTTATTTTGTTTTTTGTAAAAAAAAAAATTGAAAGAATTTTAGAAGAACTTAGTACAATAACATAACAATCTAAGCTATTTACATTTATTTAATTCTCAGTGATTTATTGAGAAACTGCTCAATCTTGAACTCCTGATTTTTCTGCCTCATTGTCTTGAGGGCTGGGATTACAGGAATGTGAGTTAGATTCAGCCCTAATTTATTTAGGGACAAAGACAACAAAGTTGCTTGGTTTAAAAATATTAAAGTTAGGAGCATTGGCAAAAAGAAAGAAAGGCTAATTGAGAGGGTTTTGGTATAGTCTGGAAAGATGATGGAAGTTTGAACCAGAACAGTATTGATGGAGAAGGTGAGAACAAGGTGAAGTCCAGGTGTGTTTCCCAGGTGCCTTTGGTAGAATTTACTGATCGGACCTAGAATAAAAGAAAAAAAAAAGAAGGATATGTTTCAGTGATGGGTGGACCAACTTCTCTTTCAAGTCAAATACTAGAACAAAGCTGAAAAAAAATCTGTTCTACTCAACTGTAAAAACATAACTTTATCCTTGGGATAGGGTAGAGCTGGGTAAGGGCTTCCTTGCTTTTCTTTTCTTTGGGGAGTAGAAAAAGGAAAGAATTACTTGTGAAAAATATCTTCAAATGTGCTGTGAATTTGTCATTCATCCGTTTGCTCATTTGTTCATTCATTTCACAAACATTTAACTGTTAGCTGTTTGGGAAGTGTGCTCGTGTAGGAGATGTAAGGGTGAACCAAAACAAAATAAAGGCATAGAAATTAAGTGTAATCTTTGGTGAGGAAGAAATATTAATTAATTAATTTACAAATTTATCATGATAATTGTGACAAGTCTTCTGAGCTAGCTAATGAAGTGGGTTTTACCTCGTTAGAGGATAAATGAAAGCTAATACTTATAGAGTGGACCGGAGTTAGCCTGCCCAAGGGCATAGAAGACATCTTCAAGAGAAAGAAATAGCACACCATAGCGCCTATAGCAAAAGACACCTGTGAGTACAGAGACCTAAGGAACACAGGTGTGTGTGTGTGTGCATGCATGCTCACGTGCGCAACACCAACGCTTAGAGTGTAGTGATACTTCCAAGTTAGATAAGGCACGAGAGCAGTCTATATCAAAAGAGAATACACAGGCACAGTTAACGAGAAAGAAGAGAACCCGAACAGATAATCTTGGCTTGTTTGGCCTGGGATTTAATCTCAGACACACTAACCAGTGGCTGCTGTGTATATATTCTACTTCACTGGCACTGATTTTGAAAAGCAGGCTTAAAGAAGTATGTGCAACAGTAGAATATAAATATTTTATTTAACAGAGAGGCAAAAACACATTCCTTGTGTTACAAAAGAATTAAAATTGGTGCATATTTCTAGAAATACATAAACCTTATATCGTCTCATTTTAGCTTCATATAGTTAAGTAGTAGATGCCAGCGGAAGTCTTTGCTTGTGATTGAGAAGAGAAGGATGGCTTAGAAGTGATGAGTGAATTAGCATTAGAACTGAGTCCTAGACCAAACGGACAGTCTCCTTCCGAAGCAGTAGAAAAGCAGGGGACATTCACAAGAATGAGATGGAGCTTGTGATATAAGGGATAAGAGATGGGTAGTACAGTTTGGAGAAGCGGGTGCCCATGATAACAGACCCTGAAGGAATTAAAGACCATTTAGAGCATTTATTCCAAGTGCATCATACACCGCATCATTTACTCCCTAGGAGAACTCTGGACTGTGAATAGGTGTGTCTTTGCTGTTATCACAGGGCTGGCTCCTTACATCCACCTCCGAGCTCCATGCAGTGTGTTTCAATCTTGTTTTCTTTTCCACCTTTGATTTGTGTCATACTTGCTCCATTGTCAGTTCTGGGTAAGGGACACACCTTGGATAGCATCCTCCTGAAAGCCACATTCATCCATGAGTTTCTTTCAGAGACCCTGGCAATTGTGGGACGTGGACATGTGGAACTACTGAGAATTAACTCGCTCAGTGACAGGTGACTTTGCGCACACATCTGTGTAAGTGGGATTTTTGTTTGTTTGCTTGTTTACTTCAGCGTATTTAGATTCTGGACTCTGAAACTAGACGTCTGTGAAACTATTGGGTAAAGTTGGGCCCTGGAGTTAGGGTTGTATGTTATTCCTCTATTTAGGGAGCCTTTTGCTTCTGTAGGTCTGTGATATCTATGTAACCGTCCTCTGCCTCCAACTGTCTCTTGGTAAGTCTTTCAGGAGCAGTCCAGCAGTTTAGTGGAGGTGGAGGAGGTGGCATGGGGTTACCTTTCTTATCAAATGTGAGTGCTGCTGCCCGAGGAGTTCTCGAAGCCGGGCAAGATGCACAAGAAACTGATTTGACTTTTGATTCTCTGCTAGGGTAACACAGAGCTGGCATATGTCTGCTGAGTTAATGTTCACAGCCAATGACACTGTCAAAAAAAAAGAAAAGTCATGTCTTCTACTCTCACGCCTTCATGGTAGGATGTTTCAAAACTGGCTCAAGGAGGAATTCGTATATGGTCAGCGAGGCTGACTTAGAATGTGTAAATTTTATCTAATACTTTGAGTAAATTTTCATGAAGAAACAAATAAAAACTGCCCTTTTATGAGCTTTAGTTATCCGGCATCTGTGAGATGAATTGTCAGAGTGCTCTCTCACCCCTTTCTGGGATGAGAAAGAGCATGAGGCATCGCACAGGCATTGGAGGTTGAAGGTAGGCAAGAGTTTGGCAATGTCCTATTGTCAAGAGCTGTGATGCCGAAACCAGCTGGCTTCCGTGCTTTCTGGAAAGTTTGGAGCTGGACAATGTGATGTCATCACCAATGAGCTGATAGGCATTTATGAAATCATCATTGGGCAAACATGAAGTAAGAAAACAAAAGCATGACACTCAGACTCATGATCCAGGCTTATTTTACTAGCAATCGCTGATAATTTTATAGTTATGGAGGCGACAGGACACTCACTTATGTAGCATTCATTAATAAAAATCAAGAGGTCAGGTGTTTACCATTAAACATTAGTGTTGAATTTAACATACGACTGCTGTTATCACCATTCTGGGTCTGCTCATAACAGAAAAACATTTCCATTATTAAAACGGCACTGAGTGATGTGCACACCTCTTTAAACTTGTTTTCTGCGGCCATCTTTACACCAGGTACAGGGAAGGGACACATTTATCTTCCTGGTGGAACTCCCCTGGCGTCTTAGAAAAGAGGCACAGAAGGGTGAGTCAGAAGCCCATTCTGTGGAGTGCGCAGCACAGGGTTCTCAAGCTTAATCTTCCTGGCTAAGTGCTGCTGTAATTCCTAGGCTTAAGCGCATGTCAACTCAGAGAACAAATTCTCCTGTTCTTCTTCACTTTCCACCATGAACTCTAATCCTGATGACAACATACAAAAAAAAAATTGGTACCAGGATGTCCGGGACTCTCATGTGGGAGATGGCTAAGGAGAAAATCACAAGAAAACATGTTCACATATGACAAAGTTCTTAGAGAAAATCAGTAGCCCACATTTAGCTGATGGCTGGGCCTCAGTTGATGTGTTTTCTGTAGTAACTTCAGTTTTGTTATGTCCCCTTCCCTCCTTCCCTTCCCTTATCCTTCCTTCCCTCCTTCCTTCTCCTCTCCCTCCCTCCTTCTCTCCCTTCTCCCCTCCCTCTCTCTCTCCCTCCCTCCCTCCCTTCCCTTTTCCTTCCTTCCTTCCTTCCTTCCTTCCTTCCTTCCTTCCTTCCTTCCTTCCTTCCTTTCCCTTATCCATCCTTCCTCCCTTCCTTCCTTCCTTCCTTCCTTCCT
>NW_026067904.1:14927755-14971775 GCF_014885135.2 Alexandromys fortis
CCCTCCCTTCTCCCCTCCCTCTCTCCCTTCTCCCCTCCCTCCCTCCCCCTCCTCTCTGTGTCTTTTCTCCTCACCTTCCCTTCTTTCCTTTTTCTCCCTAAATTATAGAACCCGTGTCACTGTCAAACAGTGTAATTTCTGAACCTTGAGACCCTCTAGGATGGAACTCCTATTGGAACTGTATTTACCCTTCTGTCTGTGGGACTTTGATTTACACAGTAGAATCTCGCTTGAGTCCATCTCTTATCAGGCTGGCCTCAGGCAGCTGTGAGTAACTTCAGCCAGTTGATGCAGGGGAGTTGTGGGTCTGGGAGTTACCCCCAGGATAGGGACCTCCACCAGCTGTGGGCAGTGCACTGGGCGGGGCCACGGCCTGAGCTCTCCGGTGAGTCTTAGTATAGTCAGGGCTTCTGCTGGGCAGGGCCAGCTGCTAATCCTACCAGACCAGACGGTCACCGGGGCGGGGTGGGGGGGTGGTGGTGACAAGGGACATATAGGTGGCGTCTGCTGGTGAGAAACACCTAGTACAGGTGAAAGGGTGGCGGTGAGAGGGAGTTCCAACCGGTTGAGTTTTTAAAGCCATGAAGACACAAGAAAAATAACAAGGAGTGGCCGACAGGAGTCTTTTGGACTTGCCTGGAGCTCCACCCTCGGCCAGAGGAAAAGCCCCTCGGGACCGAGGCGGGAGCATCAGACAAGCGCGAGAAAAGCGCCTGTGCGCGCTCCACCTCTACGCAGCGGGTGCGGGGCGGCGACCTGTCCTTTGGGCTGGCTATGGCGTCTGTAGGACCTGTGCGCTCCGGGAGCCCAGCCCTTGGCCTTCCGTACCTACTGACCCTAGCGGTGAGCTCCGGGGTCCGTTCGGGGAAAGGGACATCGGGGCCAGGGCGGCTGGCGCAGATGGGGTCACCAGGCCTCGCGACCTCTTAAACTGAAGTTGTTGGAGGTGAGGGAGGGCAACAGGAAGCTGAGCAGCGGGCGCCAAGGTCCCGCAGGGGAGGGAGTGTGGCCGTGAGCCGTAATAGGCACGCGCGGCGGCTGGAGACGGGGGCGGGTTGCGAACGCCCAGCCAAAACCCTGGCCCCGGGGTTCCCTAGGCAGAGCGGGGTGCGCCGAGGTTGTGCTGGAGCTGGAGCGCGGTTCTGGAGCTCTGGGTGCTGGCCATCCTGACTCAAGGCAGCTGCCCAGGAGCCGAGAACCGAAAGCCAGTGTGGTGTCCTTGGGGTCAAAAAAAAAAGGACTTGTTGCTCTTGAGGGTTCTGTGCTAGGGTTGGGATTTGAGAGCGAAATGAGAGGTGGAAGAAGAGAAGGAGAGAGAGAGAGAGAGAGAGAGAGAGAGAGAGAGAGAGAGAGAGAGAGACAGAGAGAGAGACAGAGAGAGAGAGACAGAGAGAGAGAGAGACAGAGAGAGAGAGACAGAGAGAGAGACAGAGAGAGAGAGAGAGAGGTCTTTCTCTCAAAATTAGGAGATGGTGGAACAGAGATGACCACTGATCCCTTATAATCCTGGGAAGAGAACTTTCTGACTCTGAGATCTTGTCCTGGGAGGGGTTTGGATTCCTTATCTCAGCTCTGCTAGGATTCATTCTCCTTTAAGAGTAAAACAGGACCTCGAGCCCTATCGAGGAACCAAGAAATGGCTTTATTTGGACAGGACTGGATCTCTCTTGGAGCCAAAAGACCCCAGAATTCACCCCCAATAGGCCCTTGGGGAGTCTAGGGAGCCCCAGATTGTAGTTTTATATGGACAAGGAAAATGTTGATTGTGTTAGGTGAACAACTTGATCGTGTTCTTTTACCCGTGCAGTGTAGGCTCAAGCTGTCCCTGAAGGGAAGCCTGGCAGAACCCAAGGAACCAAGTGTGTGTGTGGGGGGGGGGGGGCGGCTGAGGGCGGGGGTTTCAAAAGGTTAGGACATCTTCCATTTCTCCTGGACTCTCTTTTCACAAAGGATTCCTGCGTTTTTAGTTATTGAAAATGTGGTTGGTTACTGGTTAGAATGTCAGTTCCAAGGAGTGAATGGACTTTAAACTTTTGATCTCAATTCCCAGGGACTATTCACAAGCACAGGTAGGGACAGGTACCCTGCACTCAAGATTTTATGGCCGAAGAAACAGACTAGGGCAAGCAATGGTCACAAAATACGCTGCTGGTGACAAAGACTGAACTTTGGCTGGTATCTAGTGGGGGAAGTTGCCACCTCCTTTTATACCGCAGGACCTTATTCTTTGATAGGAGAAGCATCCTTAGTCTTTGTGACATAGCAGTGCCCAGTGCAGACCGCACACCTGGGTGCACAGGCCTCCGACCCTTTTAAAAGCAGTGAATGCTGGGCGGAAGGAGGGGAAATAGAATCCTCACTCCTTGACCTCTCTTAACTTCAGAGTCCAGGAATGGGTGCCTGGGTGGGGGCAGGGAGGTTCAGATTACTGGCAGTTTGCTTCCTAGCAGGAAAGTGTAGCCGGAGTCCCCTCAGGTTGTTCTAGACTCCAGTGTGGTGCGGATGAACAGGCTTGTCGGCCTCAAGGGCGTGGGAAGGTGTGAGGTCTACTGAAGAGGAATCACTCTTGGGGGAAGGGGTGTGGCTCTTCCACAACTCCTGTTTCCCATACACTCAGGTAATCCCTCGACATTCCACATGTCAGCTTCTCTCCCCTTCTTAGTTCTGCCCCACCCAGTAGTGGTAGTGTCTTAACCACTGGAGCTTTCTTCCTGAATGCCCCGATGATGCTTTGTTCTCTACAGCCATCTAGGATCTCCTGTGACTAGTTCAAGTGACGTGTTTTACCCCGCACATAGTCCTAGCCTGACTGGTTCCTAATTCTGCATGTTATCACCTCAGAAAAAACTCTAACCCTCAGAATCTGACTTCTTACCCAGTTTCTCCACGCCCCCACCCTCCCTTTTTCCTCTGTATGATTTAAAGACGTAAGCATGAGATCTTCCCCTTTGACAGGGTTTTGAGTGCACAGTAACAGAAAATTAGCCACAGGCACAGTGCTGTGCAGCAGCTATCTGGACGTTTGTGTCTTCTGTGACAGGAACGGTGTAGCTGTTCAGCAGTGGACCCTCCTCTTTCTGTGCCTCGTGCCCTGACCACTGCCTTCTGTTTGTTACTTTTGTCTTTTTGGCCCCTGTTATTCTCGCTTGTATACACTAATTTCTGTGCGGCCTTGTTCTAAGTCCTGTTTCCTGGAGTGTGTGTGTGTGTGTTCTAGAGGCCATTCCATCTACTATATGCTTTAAAATATCGCATTATCCTAAATCAGTACTGCTGTTTCAGACATCACCTTCCAACAAGCATTTATATTTCTGCAGCATACTGTTTTTTTTATGTTTCCAAACAGTGTTTTTCCTTTGGTGTCAGAGATTTCATTGCACAGATCTCCTGTGTACTTTGCTTCTCATGGAAAAGTCTAGACGCTTGTCTCCTCATTACCCCTCTTAATCCTCCATTGTCACAATAAGTTTATCCTCTAAGATATTGCATGGGACTGTTTATTGGTATTGCTTCTGTTGCTGGCTTCTGCTCTTGCTAATAATGTCAGTGGATACACCTGGCTGTATACCGGTTCTACATGAGCGGGCATCCTTATGGGCGGGAGTAGCAGAATTGTATACAAAGTACAGAATTGAATACAAAGCCAATGATTGTGATTTTGGAGATGTCCTCCCAGGATGGGTTGTATATGATTAGACAGATAGCTATTTGTGGGTCGTGAGCCCTAAGCCAATTGGGAATTTTTGATTCACCAAATATTTACATTATGAGTCACCACAGTAGCAAAATTACAGTTAAAAGTAGCAATGAAAACGACTTTGTGGTTGGGGGGAGGGGTCACCACAACCTGCGAAGCTGTATTAAATGGTCACAGCGTTAGGAAGGCTGAGAACCAATGTCACATCTTGAAGGATAGCATCAGTATAAGAATGACTGAGATTGTCCTTGAGAGTACTGGAGCTAGGCTGAAGTTTTGCAAATGGTAAAACTGAACCCACACTTTATGCAGAGCACCCCAGGAAACTCCAAGTAGATGAACTATTGAAACATAAGAACACACCATGTGCATTGCAGGAGAAACATGATGAATCCTACAAATTTGCAGTTAAGAAAGCCTATGACCCAGATTTCAACTTTTTTCAAGTTGAGAAAAGCAATGGTATAAAAACAAACTGAATTTCCATAGTAAAAACGCAAAAATAAAACCAAGCAAAACCAAACAACCATATATTTGCCTCTTAACACAGATATTTTAAAGGCGAGTGTAATACATTAAAAAGTTCTTATAAGTTGTGAAGGAAAATTCTAGTATGAACAAGGAAAATACAAATTCTAGAAATTAAAAAGTCATTAAAACATGAAGTATAAAAATAAGGAAAAGTGAAATGCCATTTCACACCTAAAGGTGTTTGAGCGCATACTGTGTAGGCGAGACCGTGATGAATGGAGAACTCACACGCTATTGGTGACAAACATTGTGTATGTCCTGTGTGGACTGAGAATAGAGCAGCGCAGGCAGGCTTGGCGTTTGTCCTTTGTAAACCATGTAACTGATGCTCTTGTATCCACATACTGATAGAGGGTCCTGTTTTATTTAATAGGACTTTGTATGCTTTTAACATCTACATATCCCTTGGTTGCTCTTCTTTTTCATATTTTTCTATGACCTTTTGAATTATATTGTTTAGATTCAGGAAATAGTGCTGAGATTTTATGGGAACCATAAAGTCATAATTTAATTTTGGATTAATTCAGTAATACAACTATGAGGCTGAGTGGCAAGACCACGTTGTCTGTTTCCTGATTGGGACTGCCAAACGCCTTTTTCTTGCTGATTTTTCTTACTGCAGACTAGATCTACGTTTCTTTCTGTGTAAATCCACTTATTGGTTATGCATAAGTGTGTTTAGGTTTTTCTGAAACAGGCGAGTCTTTCATGGCGAAGTCATGGAAGGATGAGAAGAAGGCATTTGGCAGTCCCAATCAGGAAGTAGACAATGTGGTCTTGCCACTCAGCCTTGTAGGTGTCTTACTGAATTTACTCGCTGGCATTTCCACACATTTCACTGCCTTTTTAAAAATACTATATGACTGGTTTCATTTATGGACAGGAAGAGTAGCGATAACCATATTTTAATAGCGGCTTCTCATGGCAGTTTGTTGATTGGTTTGCTTGAGTGTTGTAGGTAAAGTCAAAGCAAATGCAAATAGCGATATTTCCCCCTCTCTGCAAGCCCTGGCTCTTTTGTTTAAGATCTCTTCCGTGTGTCGTGAAGCCCATATGCTGACCTTAGAAAACTTATTATGTTTCTGAGTTTCGTGATGATGTCATCTACTTTTCTGGTGGCCGTGAACAAATACCTGACTAGAAGCAGCTGGAAAGGGAAGAGTTTATTTTGGCTCTAGTTGGAGGTCACAGTCTCCCTTGGTGGGAAAGTCGTTGCAGAAAAGTGAGGCATCTGGTCCCAGGTAAGGGGCAGTCAGGAAGTAGAGAGCATGGGTGTTGGCGCTCAGCTTGCTTCCTCCCTATTACTCAGTCCTGCACCCCTGCCCTTGGGAGGGTGTCACCACAATGGAAGTGTCTTCATAGACACAATCAGCTCTGTTTGCACTAAGTCCAAGGAGAGGAACCATCACTGCTTCCAGAGCTTTCCCTCTGGCCCTGTGCTTATAATATACCACAGATTTTGTACACAGGCCATGCATTTGAACGTGGATCCCAAACCCATGCAAAGACTGGATTAACCGTGGCTCTGTCTCATACTAACGGTATAATGGAGAGTAGCTCCCTGGATGTTATAGGTGTATCCTGCCTTTCATTTCCCTCCATTTCTATCGAGGCCAACAAGGCAGAGCCAGTCTTGGCAGGTCAGAAGTTATTCTGGTTCTTCTTCCCTGCTGTCTGTGTTTCAGTTATATGCACAGACCATGACCTTCGATTCCTTGCTGCTTTTGTTAGTTCTCTCATCTGTAGGATGTTTCAAAATGATGTTACTCATCGTTGCTAGTTAGTTTTCTCATGACATTCTCCAAGTTTTCTTACATGTCTCTATTGAAATAAAAGTTCTTTGCCCTGATTTATTTTTCCACAATGTTCAGACATACCATACTCCATTATAAAAGCTACTTAGACAATAGATTTACTGGAGACAAATCTTTGCTTTTTTATTGGTCAGTTTTTTTTTTCAGTGCTTTGAGAAATACCAGAGAAAAAGATGTTAAAGGAGAGAAGAGGACTTAGAATTTTAAAAGCTTTTGTCTGTGGTTAACTGATGCCGTTGCTTTTGGGCTCATGCAAGGCAGAAGCACCATGGGTGAAAGTCATAGTGGAGGGAAGCTATTCATCTCACGGCAAACAGTAAGCAAAAGGGAAAAGAGGATGGAGGCAGGACAGGCTCCATCATCTAGACTTCCCTCCTTACATGAATTAGGAGCCAGTACAAGCTTCCCACCACCTCTTAACAGTACCATCAAATGAAGCATTCATTTACAGCCACTGATTAAGTCACAGTCACACTATCTAGTTGCCTCCTAGTGAGTGGATGTAGCATCCAGAAAACAGGCTTTTGGGTCCCAGCTTATTTTTCAGCCGTAGCAGCCCTTATAATGTGTAAAAGAAAGTGCACATGACCATTGACTTTATTCAGAAAGTGCTCCCCACTTCCTCTTCAGAGGCATTAGAACTGTTTTCTCCTTGTGGTGTACACATCAGTCACTATAGCACTGGCTCTCAGCTTCCCCAGTGCGGTGACTTTAATACAGTTCTTCATGCTGTGGTGACTCCAACTATAAAATTATTTTCTCTGCTACTTCATAACTGTAATTTTGCTACTGTGATGAATCACAATGTAAATACCCATGTTTTCATATATATATATATATATATATATATATATGTAGTTTATTACTTAGCTTTATTTTTTGTGAATTGGTTTGAAGGTGTCAGATTTTTGCAACTAGAGTTACAGACAGTTGTGAGCTGCCATGTAGTTTTGGGAACTGAACTCGGGTCCTCTAGAAGAGCAATCTATGCTCTTAACCACTGAGCCCTCTCTCCAGCCCCAATATCTGTGCTTTCTGATGGTCCTGGGCGACCACTGTGGAAGGGTCTGAGAGGCACCGTGCGATGGATTTCTATCGCGGTTTCTGTCATCTGTCGTTCAGTGCACTTACAGTTTCAACCTTGCCTTCTTCCATCATGACTGCCTCATGGCCACTCCTCAGCCGACCTCATCTAGGTGAGCTGGCTTTCCCTGCTCTCCTCTGCCCCTAGGTCAGCCCGTACTTCCCTGCCATGCCACTTCTGTACCCTATTGAGCTTACAAATATGTCTATGCTGGGCTTTAGTTTTCATTCCTGTCATGTTGCTACTAGGTGTCCACTATATAGTATACATTCCTTGAAATTTGTTGTATGGATATATGAATGGGTGAATGTCAGCAACATAGTTTCCAAAGGCGCTTGTCTGAATTGGGCCATTCAACACCTCTACCACTAAGACTTAGTGCAAGTACCATGGCCCTGCCTGAGAACACTGCTACACCACTGCAGCTGCTATCTCCTGTCCACATGTGTCCGCAGTCTTGGTGGCTATACCATAGCAGTGGCTATCCTGGCTCCAGTTCCCATGTCTCTGCTGTCTTGTGCCATGTTGATCGACTGCCTGTGAACACCAGATAAGGCCACTCTGCAGCTCCATGCGTTGTTGCTTTCCTTTGCGCTCTGAACAAAACCTGCATTTCTCATCATGACATTATAGATCCTAAGCAATACGTTCCAGACTGTTCTTTAAGTATGGAACTGTTTTCCCCGCCAGTTTATCTATCCTCCAGCCTTCTCTATCATCTTCCTCGGCTTTATTTCTCCCATAACTGTTATCTGTCTTGGTGGGATGTGACATTTGTGCACTTGTCTGTTTGCTCATTCGCACATTGGAACGTGGTCTGTTGAGGGCAAGGTCTTTGCTTTGCTCACTGTTGGAGCTTGTGACTCAGCTTGGCACCTCCTTACTCCGAGTGTTGGTTGAATGGATAAGTGTTGGCTAAGTGAATGAGATATTCTTTGTCAGTCTCCTTGAGCCCCGAAACTTAAAACAGCTGACTGTTCCCCTGCTCCCTTGGCTATGCAGTCTATGAAAATTCTTTTACGTTCAATTAAAAGTCTTTTTTGGGGGAGGGATTTCAATTTTATAATTAAAATGTGATCTTTTCCTTATTAGATCCCTCCTATATGGTTTAAATTGAATAATTACAGGTGCTTTAAGATAGACTGGAAAAGAAAACGTGTAGCTGATTTTAGTTCATACTAAAGGACTTCATACTTGGCACAGGTGCTGGTTGGTTTCCTTGCTTTTGGCCAGTCATTTGATGAGCTGAAGAAAATGCTTTCAGAAGCATCCACAGAAAAAGTTCACAACATAATAAAATTTGGGTTTTCAAATGTATGACCAATGCTCATGGTTGACCACTAAATCATTTAAAATATTTGAAGTCAAGTGTTTTCTAACTGTGAGAAGCTGTGCCTTTCAAATAAGGCCCCATGCTTGCGTGAGCTGATATAGCCCGCCCCTCCCATGCAGTCACAGTGCCTTCCAGCAATGGTGTCTAGGTCTGGTTCAGCAGACTTTTGCTTTGTCTCTGCAGCTCCTCGGATGCTGAACATTCATGGAAAAAGTGTGATGGGATGGCGGTTCTAGTTTTTCTCTTTCCCGTGTGTGTTTGGTGCAGTCTCTCACATGCTGTGCTGGATCCTCACTCTGCTGTCCCTGGCAGTGAAGATGCTAGTAAATTCATATTACAAAATGAAGTAAAAACAGTTCTAGGAAAGAATGTGGTTTCCTGAGTATAAAGTGCCTTGTAAAAGAAGGGAGCCACTGGGACCTGTTATCCTGTGGCCCATCTCCTTCCCGTATTTCAGGTTTCTTACCCTGGTACATATTTCTTATTTTATTTTGTTACTTTAAATCAAATAAATTTTGTGTAACTATACATATACTTAAGTATTTAATGTTTCTTTTATGTAATTAAGTGTATATTACTATGTAGTTGAGACTTAGGTAAACTCTCTATTCACTGGAAAGATCTTGTGATCAGTGTATGACACTGATTTGTTTGTTCTAGATCCTTGCACTTGCCTGTGACGCCTGTAAAGAAGTGATCCTTCGGGTTCCCTCTAAACTACCTGCTGAGAAATTTGTTGGCCGAGGTAAAGAGCAGCTGCAGTGTGTGATAATTCCTAGTGTGGTACGCTTTGTGAAAAGTTACTGTGACGGTTAGGACCACGAGAGATTCATCATCAGTAGTTCAAAGCGAACAGTGCAGTCATTTCTAATACATGTTATATCATATTTTTATTTAAGAATGGGATTACCCAAAGAAGATAAGAAGATTAAGTTCAAATCACAACGTATTTTTTGATATTTATATCACATGGGGGATATTGTATATGCTAAATATGTTTCTAAGCATTTGAAGAACAATATTGAAGTTATTTCTTGAGTTTGTTCTTGGATTTTCATCATTAAAAGTTCGACGTCTTACTTCATTTTGCTTCCACTTTCTGTTTAGGTGTGTTGGCCCTCAATCCCAAGCCAATGCACATGCTGGGCAAACAGCCTACCCTGAGCTGCATCTGTAGCCCCATGCACTTCTTTACACCAATCAGTTCCTTACTTATGTAACTTATGAAATAAGTGTGTCTGTGCATGTGTGCACATACACAAAAACACACACAGAGGGCAAGAGATTTACCTCCTGACATCTTACTGGCCTCTCATTTCGTTATAGAACTTAGGTGTATAAGGAAAAAAGAAATCAACCCAATGTGGCCCACAGTAGGTTAACTATTTTACACTTGGTGTAGACCTCAGTAGTATTCAGTTTAATAACTGCTGACTTTAATTCAGGTAGTATGTAGTCTCTAACAGCTAATGTTAGTTAAGAAAGAAAACCCATTTTTAGTGTTGTATCAAATGTTCAAATACTAGAGTCCTCATGTCTCCATTTCAGAAGAGATAGCTCTTCAAACAGGTGCAAAACAAGCATTAGAAACAATATGGATGTTTAGGGAGGATCTTAACCATAGCGTTTCATGTATCATTGTAACAGTACTAAATATTCCGGTGTGAATGTGTTTTTCATGTTTTGCTCCCCTTGAACATGCATACTGTATATACTTTTGAACGCTATGCTGCTCAGTTACTGCTGTGTGTATTTCCTCAGTGAACCTGAAGGACTGCCTGAAATCGGCAAATCTAATTCATCTGAGTGATCCTGATTTTCAAGTCTTTGAAGATGGTTCTGTGTACACAACCAATTCTGTTGCTTTGTCCTCGGGCCAAAGAAGCTTTACGATATGGCTTTTCAACACGGACAGCCAAGAAGAAAGAGAGCTGTCTGTCCACTTAGAGGGCCCAGTAGAGGTAAATGAGCCGACATGCGGGAGATGTAATGGCGTGGGCTCTTTGGGCTTGACTGAGGCCACCAAGGAAGGTGTGGAACCAGAGAAGATTGGGTGGTTTGGGTGAGGGGAGAACAAAAGCTGTGGCTCAATAGTGTTGAGTGAAGGAGGGTTGGTTATGCAACACATGTCATTACAAGTTGTCACCGCTTTCATTTGGGATACGCTACCCTAAGAACTTGACATAAGACACAAATGACACTTCAATCTTTGGAATGACTTTCCAAAAACAAGTTTGGAAACTACCACACCTTGATTAAATTCTTTTCCCTCGTGCATATTAATGTTAACAGGTTCTCTTGGTCTTGTCTTCTTGAAGAAATGAATTCAGCCCAACGACATAGGTAGTTTAAGCAGTTGTTTATTTAGACAACCCAAGGCAAGGAAACAAACACCGCAAAGAGAAAATGGATTGGGCTGCCCCACGGCAGTCATCAGCCCAGTGAATTCTGTGATTTGGATCTTAAAGATTTATGAATATTTGTGAGACGGGTGGCGTACTCTGGGGGAAAGGTGATCCATTTTTGGTCAAGTTATGATGGACCACATATATTTTTAGGAGTTTTCTTTCCATGATCCTCTAGGAAAGCCCACACAAAGAGTGTATGGCGGGGTTCTGGGAGGGTTAAGCTACAATGTAAGCAATAACATGATGATGTCTGGATATGGAGGATGCAGACCCTTTGCTAGGGACCTGCGTGGCAGAATGCGGTTGTGCCTTAGTTTCTATTATACCAAGAACAAAACTCAAGCTGTGCCTTCAAGGTGCTTAACCTCAAAGGGCTTCTGACTATCAGGAGGCTCAGCCTCATGGACACAGCTGCAGCTTTCCTGCTCTGCCTCACGGTTACCATCCTGCTGCCCTGTATCATTAGCATGGCTGGAGTCTTAGAAGACTGAGAACAAGGGAGAAGGTTTGGACCACATTATGTGCCTATTGTCTGTGACACCCAAGGTCAAGACAACCTTTCCTCAGTCCCTGGCCATTATTCATTTTAACTCTCTGAGCTCTGTCACCATATTTATTTCTTCATTCTGACAGATGTCTGTTGGTCTCCTGGCTCTGGCTAGTTGCTGGTGAGTGGACTCTGCTTATGCTCCATATGGGAGTGAATCCATCCCTGTCATTCTCATTGCATCTCCTTCCTCTTGCATTTTTGCATGGCAATGTGGCAGCAAGAATTTGCTTTCCAGTGTTGCATCTCTTCTTCTAGCCCATCTCTCTGCCTTCCATATTTCCACCAAAGTATGTTTTTAAGAGGATGGCTGGTATAACAGCAGCAACAACAACAGTCTTACTCTTTGCCATTATTCTTATTATTTCCTGAGGATTGAAGATTTGTTGGTTTTGAAGCACTACCATGGCTTTATACCTTCTACCCAACCTTCATGAGAAGAGACAACTATATCACCTCAGCTCTAATGTCTGGGGATGAAGTCGTTATGGACTTTAACAATTAAGGTTTATCTTTCTTGTTTTCTAAATCAAGGTACTAAATAAAAGACTGCATGCCGAGAAAGTTCTCAGTCGTTCCAAAAGAAGATGGGCGCCTATCCCCTGTTCCATGATGGAGAATTCCTTGGGTCCCTTCCCACTTTTCCTTCAACAGGTATAGTTCACTTTGGCTGCTAAAATTCGTCATTTCCATTTTAAAAAAATAATTAATAGCTATTTAAAAATAATTGTGTGAGGGCTGGATCTCAGAATGCTTGCCTGTCATGCTCAAGACCTTTGTTGAATCCTTACTAATTAAAAAGATGTAAAATAGTTGCATGTGACCAGCTGAATGGAAAGTTTAAGTATCATGTTTCAAGATATATGTGTAAGTAATTCTTAACAGTCAGTCATGTACACAGTTTTCAGGTTTAGTCATGCAAAAGCAGTCTAAAAGAACTGTAAAGCTCATCATCAAGCAATCTAAAACGTGTTTCTTTAATTTTTTATCAGTCAACAGGGTATCACAGAGGTGGGTCACAGTCTATAAAATCCAAAAATGTATGCCTCAATAAAGATTAAAATTGAGTTAAGATAAGAATGCGTGTGTGTGCGTGCACACAAATACATATGCATTTATATATATACACACATGCAAATATATACAGTCTAGATTTATAAACAAGGAAAAATGTGATGTTTGTCTTTGGAATTTGTCTTATCCACTTAGACGTCAAGCTGACCTTACCTTCAGTTCTCCCATCTCTACTCTCCCTGTGCTGGAATGACAGGCATAGGCCACCATATCTGGTGAAACCAGTTTTTAAAATGCTTTGCCAAATACAGTTTAATCTCAGGACTTAACTAGAGTGGCCGCCGATAATCGTTCACGCTCGTATTGCTGCATTTTCTAAAGCAGAGAAACCTCAAGCATTTGGTTCATGTGTATAACATTCAGCTCTCACAATAGTCCTTGATTTAGAAGATAAGATTCTTCTAGCAGATTTTGCAAGTGTCTTGTTTTTTGAAAAATTTCAGTCATAATTCCTTATTCTATTGCTGCATTTTTCTAACACTGAATAAGACCGGGTACTATTGTTATTCTAGTAACTGGCAGTGTGATAGCATAAAATACCCGTGCATATTCTGTTGAAATAAAGATATGTCTCATGCTTGTAATTTCTTCTCTCTAGATCCAATCTGATACAGCTCAAAACTACACCATATACTATTCCATCAGAGGCCCAGGAGTTGATAGAGAACCTCTAAACTTATTTTATGTGGAAAGAGATACGGGAAACCTGTATTGCACTGGTCCCGTGGATCGTGAGCAGTATGAGTCCTTTGAGGTAAGGTCTAAAAATCAAGTGTTGTATTAGCAGTTGTCGTAGTTTGGGTTTCTACTGCTGTGATGAAACACTGTGACCAAACAAGCTGGGAGGGAAAGGGTTTATCTGGTGTCTGTTTCCACACGATATTCCATCATGGAAGGAAGTCAGGACAGGAGCTCAAACAGGACAAGAACCTGGAGGCAGGAGATGATGCAGAGACCATGGAGGGTGCTGCTTACTGGCTTGCTCATCTTGGCTTGCTCAGTTTGTTTTCTTATAGAACCCAGGACACTATCCCACCAAGATTGCTCTACCTACAATGGGCTGGGTTCCCCACCATCAATCATTATTTAAGAAAATGCTCAAAAGCTTGCCCACAACCCGATCTTAAGGAGGCACTTTCTCAAACTGGGTTTCCCTCCTTCCAGAGGACTCTACTGTGTCAAGTTGACATTAACCCAGCCATCACAGCAGTTATTACCCTTGGCCACTGTGTCTTTCACTCTTAATTTATCTACTTTTCTTTTATTCCCTGAGGTTTTTACTGGTGTTCTGGCTACAGTCAATGACAGAATTGACTTAAAACAAACAAATATTCAATGGAATAAATAAAATTCAGTTCTGTTAGGTTATTCCTGGTTTTATGATTTTTTTTCCCCTGTTTTTCCTATTTTCCAATGGAGCAAACTTTGTCTGCTCATTTGTCTGTTAGAGAAGCTCTTTGTGGAGTGGGGATGATGCAGGAGCTGAGCAGAATCTCAGCAGCTGGCTTAACCTCAGTGCTTTGCAGTGGGAGAGGTTATTACAGGGAGACCAGGAGGGCTGGGCAGCCCCTAATAAAGCTCAGTCAGTCTTTCAGATGTTTCATGGATTTCCCCTGCGGGGTCATCTTTCCCTCTGGGCCTGTTGGTCACCAGGTCCGGAGGGAAAAGAGGCAGAAGGGACAACAAACCTTTGTATGTGGCCCATGAGCACTAAGGGAGATAGCCCTCTGGGAGACAGATTTTGGTGAATCAGCTCAACTTTGTTCCAGACTCTGTGTGTGTGTGTGTGTGTGTGTGTGTGTGTGTGTGTGTGTGTGTGTATGATTAGAGAACCTGGAGACAAGCCCTAATTTGCATTAAGTGGCAAGCTCCTATCATAAGGCTTAGTGTGTGGCAGTAGGGTCCTATAGCAGAGCTCCTTAACAGAAGCCTTGAGCAGGAATCTGTGCCAAGGGTCAGAATAAAGATGAGCTCCCATCTAGTTTAGAGATAAGCAGCTGGTTTAGAGACAGCTTTTAGAAAAAGTCAGTCCTCCAGGCCCAGGGACATTCCAGATAAGGGCAGATAGAGAGCCGGAAACCTTTCTGTGGAGGGAGGGAGGGAGTTTCCATATTGCTGAGCTTAGAGAAAGCGGCCAGGCTGTGGCAGACTGCGACCTCTAACCAGTTAGCAATGTATTCCAACAGGAATCTGTGTTTTCCTCTAAAAACCTGACCTCATGCTGGCTTGATTTCCAAGCAGGACCTGCTCACCTTACTTATCTGATTTTTCGTTATTTATACAATTTTGGATGAGTCATTCTTTATTCACGAGGAAAGCAAACTAACTGTATAGACACACAAACTATGAGTTTTGTGTTTAAGTTGGGGATTGCTACTGTGTGGCTTTCATAATGTTCTGCTGTGTCTACAACAGTTGTTATATAATGGTTAGATCTGGAATATACATTATAAAATTATAAGGAATAGATTGTATGGGAGGGTGGTGCCCCCGAGTCCACCCAGGACATACCCAGACCCCATATTCTCAGCACAAAAGAGATTTATTACTCCTGAGGGCCAAGCATGGGAGGCGGTGGCGGACTCTGGATTGGGCAGAGGCAGATAGCCAAGCAGCAGCAGCGAACAGCAAGCAGGTGGTTTTTGCAAGAGTGGGTGTTAAGAAGAAGGGGGAGTCTGTGCTAGGGTGATTGGTAAATCCTGATTGGACAGGTTAGCCAGATAATAAATTCTGACTGTTCTGTCTCAGGAATGAGTCAGTGATCAAATAAGGAAATGGACTTTGACGGCTAGCTTTAAGAATGTAGCCTAATAGTTTTTAGCAAAGAAGAGAAAGTAGGAAGAGAGCAAGACATGTTGGCACTGTGTATGCCATGTTTGGACCTGTGTTTGTCATGCTCAGGCCTGCTAGTACCCTTCATACAGTATCTGTAGCCACACATGTGTTCTCTTCCTAATTCCTGCTTTTCAAATAGAAACATTTGGGGAAAATGTTATTTGTACATATAACCATGGTGGTACCTAAAATACTAACAGAAATTAAAATAATATCTCAGTTAATTGTGTCCAAACTTTGTAGTGTAAATTAATAAATATCTAAAAGTTGTACTTAAAGTCTATGTGTCTAAAATGGTCAGACAGAAAAAGAAATCAACATTTTTGGTAAATAATAACAAATATTATACTTATGGATGACGTGCAGCAGTGCTGAGGAATGAAAACTAAGCACATTCGTAGAGTAGATCAATGTAAACATATTCTACTAACACAGGAAATCCGGGTCTCTTTCCACCTCACCGACATGGCTGCATCCTGAAGTAATAACAGTGGAAGGCAAGTGCTCCAAGCCTCAGTAGTCTGCAGATGAAAGCGTCATTTGAGGCATTGTTGAGGGTGTAACTCACTGGGGAAAGCATGTTTGACCTGTGTGAGGCCCTGAAATCTATTCCCAGCTCCAAAACATGGTTATTTTCTGTAGATGATTCACAGATGATTTTCTTTGGGTTACAGCTTCACAAAAAAAAATGACATGGAGACTTATTATTGATTATGAAAGCTTGGTCTTAGTTTAAGCTTGTTTCTAACTAACTTATAACTTAATCCATTTCTATCAGTCTACATGCAGCCATGTGACTCACGGCTTTTGCCTCTCCTCCTGCATGTCCTGTTTCCTCTGTGTCATGTTGATGGCTCCCTTTGCTTCTTCTCTCAGACTTCTCTGTCCCCCAAAGCCCTACATAATCTTTTCCTGTCTCGCTATTGACTATTCTACTCTTTATTAAACCAATCAGAAGGCACCTTGGCAAAGACACATCTTCATAGTGAACCAAAAGATTATTCCACAACAACTTCCCTTTTTCCCGATTTTCCTCTGTTGACAGCTGACGGCCTTTGCAACAACTCCAGATGGGTATACGCCTGAGTACCCGCTGACCCTCATCATTAAGATAGAGGATGAGAACGACAACCACCCGATTTTTACAAAGACAACATACAGTTTCACAGTTTTGGAAAACAGTGCAGTTGGTGAGTTCCTACACCAAGGATCCAGGGCGGCTTGGATAGACTTTAGTTTATAAACTGAGAGTCTCTGTGGCCACAGGAAAGACCTCCGCACTGGTGGCAAGAAGATGGGTCCTGGGAGAAAGTTTCTTCTCCTTCACTAATTTCCTCATTTGGAAAGCTTCAATTTCTTAGTTTCTCATCCGGTAAATGGGTTGTCTGTAGACTAGATTATCAAACCAACTACGTGTATCCCGTTGCCTCAAGGAATAAATGACTTTTCATTTCTATGAGTGGGCAATGAAATGTTTCTAAGGAGTCTATAAATGACATCATGCAGCACCTGGACACCTGTCTACTGAACTTCTAATGAGTAAATAGGATTCTGGGCATGATCAAGAGTCACTGAAAACAACACACAGAATTTCCCACTCTTGTTATCCTCAGGCCTGCATTGGTGAGATGTCAGGCTCAAGTTTTGGGTTTTACCCTAGAAAGACTTGACTGAACTGATTTTTAGAGAGAACTGCCTAATTCAAGTGCAGGCCTGCAAATGGCAAAAGAGATTAAGAATAATTAGAAAATCTCAGTAGAAATTCAGAAGTCACAGAGGGACAGTGTAGTCATTTATAGGAGCCCACACCAAAATACAGTGAAAATAAGTACTGGGATCATCATTTCCAAAAATAGAACGTGAACGTATTTACAAGGAAGTGTTATTGTATGTAGATAGCAATTAACTTCTAAAAGCGGTGATCCTGGTCTGTAATAAGGTGCTTCGGAAGGGTTCTGAGCTAGGCAGAAAAGAGCGAAATAAGAGACACGGAGCACTTAAGGATTTGGAAAGTCAACGGCAGCTTTTCCTCCACAGGCTCTGTCGTGGGGGAGGTCTGTGCGACCGACAGCGACGAGCCTGATACGATGCACACGAGGCTGAAGTACTCCATCCTGGAGCAGTCGCCGTCACCACCCACTTTGTTTACCATGCATCCCACTACGGGTGTGATCACGACCACATCGTCTCAGCTGGACAGAGAGGTAACAAGTGCCAGTCGGAACAGCTGGATTAGAACAGCTGCATTAGTGTGGCTCTTCCGAGCGCACTGTCTCAGTTGGGCAGGGTGGTGACAAGGGTTAGCGGGTAGATCTGGTGATTTAAGAGCACACATATGTTATCTCTAGTCAGAAATATCTCAAAGTGGAAATACCCCAAAACATGAACTGTTTTGAGCAATGATTTGATGTCACAGATAGACAGTTCAACAACCAACCTCTCATGGACAGATTGCAGCTAAAACACAGGCATGCTAAAAATATGGCGTAAAATTCCCTTTGAGCTTTGCGTGTCAGGCATGATTAGAAAACACAACAATCTCGTGTCTATTTGTGGGTCTGACACCGAGATATCCTATGTGGATTCAAGTGTTCTAAAATCTATAAACGTCGGAAACACTTCTGGTCCCCAGACCCTTTAGATGAGGGATGCTTATGCCTGTCTGTCTCAGAGCATCACCCGTCTGTGTGCTTCTGAAGTATGGTCAGTTCCCAACTTTAGGAAACGTACTGTTTTTATTATGCAGAAGAAGGTCATTAAGTGGTTACGTAATGACATGCTAATTTAGAACACTGAGCTTATTCTCTCCTGACTTTTATCTTTTATGAAATCAAATTTTTCATAATAGTATATTTGTAGTATTAAATGAGGAAGTTTCAAAAAAAAGAGCAGACCTTCTCAAGATGGGCAGAAATGTGTTGTCTATGGAGAAAGAATTATTTTAACACGGGTCTCTTCAGCACTGTTCTTTATGTCCTTCCCCCTTGCATAGGTAAAACTATCTCCACACGTGTAGCTTCTGGCTCTCAACTAACTGCTCAGATTCTTACCTGTCTGGACATCTGCAATCCATCTTAGATGCAGTATATATAAGATGTGACTTGGCAGCAAACTCTCTTTCCCATATTTTTTTTGATAAAATGGCTTTAGTAAGTTCCCCTATTGATGGTTTTTCTGGCATCACCATGGAGTCATGCTCTCAGACTGTGTTAGATGTCGTCCTTACCTTCTAGTTTAAACTGTCCTAAGCATGTTAACATTCTCTATGAGAATATTTTGCATGTATGCTCTGTACTTGTGACTACCCTAAGCCACTTACTTAGTGCCTATAGAACTATTGCATCCCCCAGCAAGTACTAGTCACCTGGATCCTTACAGCATTTTGGTGTGCTTATTTATCATCTGTGATCTTTAATCTTGTAGAAGTACATGACTATTGGGTGTTACTTTGAATCTCAAAATTTCCATCAGGGACTGGAGAGCTGGCTCATCAGTTAGATCTTTCTGCACTTTCTTCTGGGACCTGGGTTCAGTTCCCAGCACCATACTGGGTAGCTCATAATTGCCTGTAACTTTAGTTCTAGGGCATCTGACATCTTCTGACTGCATGACATCTGTGACCATGTGCTGTACATACATGCACTCAGGCACATGCATAAAACTAAAATAAATAAAATAAAAATCTTTAAAAAATGACTCTTTCTATTAAGATATATATTTTCTGACTTAGTGCAAATTTCCAGATCTTGACAAATGATTAAACAATATCAAGCTATCATGTGTACACTTCCCTTCATACCTTAATGGTTGAAACAGTTTATCCAAAGTTATCTTTGCCAACAAATGATTGTTTTTATTGAAGTGATTTAACAAAATGTTTTCTAAATATTCTCTGGACAGCTGCAGGTTCCTTTCATGTGTAAATACTGCCCTTTGCAATAGAAACAGCAAGCAACCAAATGGCAGTAAAAAAAAATCATAATGGCTTGTTAAACTTCCAAACCAAACCTTTAAGCAAACACTTACGGGGTTGAAGAGAAGGCTGGGCAATTAAGAGTACATTTTCATGTGTGTCGTGCTGGGAACCTTAGCCCATATCAACTGTACCACCAGCCCCAAGGGATTAATACTCTCTTTAGAAATCTCTGGTCACCCCTCTCCCCAAACACACACATATACATGGTGACATATAATGAAAACAAATCTCAGAAAGTAAATGAATGTTCATGGCAGAAACGGTTATAAACATTGAACATACAAAGGAGTTTACTGGATAGTACTTGCCTGTAATTTGTTGATCTCAGTTTTCTAGTTTTCACTTGTTCGGCCTTCTTAAATGTTGCAGTTTCTCTTTCATCTGCACATAACACTAATCAGCCTTGTAGGAGAGTAAAAGCCTTTTTTTTTTTTTTTGCTTTCTCATCAACTGACTCTTTCTGATAAATCTCAATGCGCCCTGATGCAAAGGAAACATGCTTGCCTCCTGGCAGACAGCAGAATTAGGTTTGTAAGGACAGTCAGGGGAAGTGAGCTGCAGACATAAGAAGAGGTTGTGCTGGAGGGGGCTTTGGAGAGGTGCATGTGAGTAGCATAGCTAATGGGTAAAGACAGGGAAGATCAACAGGGACTGAAGCCATGGCATGAAGGTGGCTGGAGAGGAGAAGAGTGCTCATTTTAGTTATTACTCATTTGAATGTAAAAATGTACTTTGGAGGGACATAGAACCTTTTCTGCATTGCTACGGAATATTGAATGCACTCATGACACTTATTTCCCTTTTGGAAGTTGGTGAAGCTAACTAATTATAGTTCCTTGAATTGATAGCACTTTCCACTTGAGAACTGACTAGTTTTCATGTGTTGATTGCACAGTACTAGAGCAAGGCACCTTCTCTGGCATGTAAATGCTGTTAAACATCACAACATTCCCCTAAAGAAGAGCAGCAGAGTCAAGGTTCTACTTATAAAGATGCCGCGTTTGCCTAACAGTTACACTTCCTTTGTTTTCAGTTAATTGACAAATACCAGTTGAAAATAAAAGTGCAGGACATGGATGGCCAGTATTTTGGCTTGCAGGCGACAGCTACCTGCATCATCACTGTTGGAGATGTGAATGACCACCCACCAACCTTCACTCGCACAGTGGTGAGTGTGTGCTGTTTTTTAGAGAGCAATGCATGGCCATCAGCTTGAAAGTGTGCACATCTCTTTGTGTCCCATTGTTTGTCAGGAAATGCTCACAACGATGTGAAAGTAGCTCGGGGTTAGTTTTAAACATGAGAACATGGTGCTCTGGGATTTGTAAGAATGAGCTTATTTCCCGTGGTGATCTTGTTTTGTGATGATTAATTGATGAAGCTTTTCTCTTTTCTTTTCTTTTAGTATGAGACATCAGTGGAAGAAAATACAATTGATGTGGAAATCTTACGACTTCCTATCCAGGATAAAGATTTAGTTAACTCTCCTAACTGGAGAGCTAATTACAACATATTAAAGGGCAATGAAAATGGAAACTTCAAAATTGAAACAGATCCCAAAACCAATGAAGGCGTTCTGTGTGTGGTTAAGGTAAGGATTAATTAGTAAATTAGATATTTGTGATTTATAATAAAGAATCGCAGGCAAAGATTTAATGGGCCCAAAGATATTTTGGTTAATGGAAACCTGAAATACATAATATAGCTGATTATACTATTTTATTCATATAGATTAAATGGAGTGAGCATGTTCACTATGAGGAGCTGTTAGTTCGCTTTCTATAGCTGTGATAAACATCATGAACAAAAGTCAGCCAGGGAGGGAAGCTGCTCTTTCTCCAAGCTTCCACTTCCATGTCTTTCCTAGCCTGACACCAAAGGAAGTCAGGGCAGGAACTCAAGGCAGGACCTTGGAGGCAGGAGCTGGATCAGAAACCACGGAGGGACACTGCTTATTGATATCCTCTTTCTGTTTGCCTAGTTTGTCTTCTTAGATACTTCAAGAACACCTTCTCCGGTGGCCCCACCTACAGTGCGCTGGGCCCTTCCACATCAATCATTAATCAGGAAAATGCCCCATTGGCTTTCCTACAGGCCAGTCTGATGGAACCATTTTCTCAGTTGAGGTTCTTTCTTCCCAGATAACTCTAACTCGTAGGAGGTTGGAGAAACTAACCAACATAGCCTTGACAAAGACATGATTTTAAAATGTGTTTATTTGTGTTTTATTCATGTGGCATAGTATGCATTTTCTAATATATATTTTAACACTTTAAAACTTAGCATAACGTTCACAGTAATGGACAGAGCCAGTCTTTTTTTCTTCTTCTTCTTCTTTTTTTTTTTTTTTCAGAGCCAGTCTTTTACAGACTATTCTTTCTGTTTTCAGGGCAAGGAGTAAGTAGGTATTGAGTTTCTTAAACGAGTCATAGCTGGTCAGACCCACAAGGAGACTATCATTGGGTCTATTGCTCTGTATCTTGTACATAGTACAGTCTTATCAGGCAGGGTCATATCATGTAACTCAAGCAGTCTGTGACACCCCCATTTCCAAAACATCTTTCTGCTATTATTTTGCACATAAGAGTCAGACCTGGTACATGAAGCAACCCAAGATGTTTTGACCTTAGATACTTATATGGCAACATTAAGTAGAACATGATCCCATCCTGGTCTGGAGCAGTGGTTCTCAACTTGTGGGTCATAACCCCTTTGGGGATCAAACAACCCTTTCACAGTGGTCGCATATCAAATATCCGGCATATCAGGTATTTATATTACAATTCATAACAGTAGCAAAATTACAGTTATGAAGTAACAATGAAATGGTTTTAAGATTGGGGTCACCACAACATGAGGAACTGTATTCAAGGGTTACAGCTTTGGGAGCGTTGAGAACCACTTGCCTAGAGTGTTTTCCTTTTGTACACGTTCTCAAGGACAGTGGATCAAAGAGGATAAATCCATTTTCCTCGCAATGATACAAATTAGCTTCAGTTACTGGGTTATTTTCTGTTTCAAAACAACAAAGAAAGACCTTTAAATCCCATGTCTTCTTTGACCCCAATGATGCCCCAATCCCAATACCAGACTTTATCTCTGGGTCCTTTCTGTCAACTGCTCCTGTTACCTCAGCAACCAGGCAGATTAAAGGATACTTGCTCTTGACTTTGGAGGCAGAGATTTCAAAAAGGAACAAATAATGTCTCTAAGCTTGCTATACTCTTGTTTCTCCACTGTTGTGGTGTTCAACTCCGTTGGAAAAGGCCAAAGACTTAGACTCAATTTAGATTGAGGTTAAATGAATTTATTCTTACTGCTAGCAGGACAGCAACCTTGGAGTCAAGTAGCATGCCCTGCTGAAGGCCCAAAGGGAGGGCTTATAGGTGGATACTAAAGGTGTACATTATAATTATCATGGAATCCACAGCTGGGCAAGAGGATTGTTTCCCTGCCCTCAGTTGTTTCTCTTTCCCACCGTATAGTAATGAAAGGACCACTTCATCCCAGTCCTGCAGTGATAAGCAAGTTTACAGAAGCCAAAGGAAAACTGTTCATATCTCACAGCTGGAACACCATTATCTAATTCTATCCCACCATAATATGGCACCATATCAATTTTCTTTAGCCCTCACAGGGGAGTTATGTGCAAATTATTACACAGGTCTGAGCATTCTGGGGCAAGTATCACTAAGGGCTGGGATACAGCAGTTTCTTTCTGAGTAGGCAATAACACAGTCCTACCAGCTTAGGGCTGGCTGTCACAGCCCCACAACACTCCTAAACATTTTATAGGGCTGGGGCTGTAGTAGTGTGATGGTCTAGCATGCCCAAGGTCTGGATTCAAATCCTAGACCAACATAAAGTGGGCACGGCGCCACATACCTATAAATCCAGCATTTGGGAGGTGGAGGCAGGAGGATGAGAAGTTATTGTAATTCGTGGCCCCAAAAGTGATTTCAAGGCCAATCTTGGATACAGGAGACAAAACAAAACTGAAATGAAAACCGAAAAACTTCTTTAAAATTTGACCCAGTTTTTCATTTCCAAATCTAGTGTAAAATAACTGTCCTTCTGAAGACTCCGAGACAAGCCTTCTAAAGTAACCAGTGTAAAATAACTTACAATCCACACCCAAAATTGGAACTTAGTTAAGCATTGTATCAAGATCTCTGATACCTCGTACTTTAAACTTTCAATTTTCAACTTTTTCAAGTTTCAAGGGAAAGTTAAATAAGTTTTGTTTGTTGCCAGTCCCACCCAAATTCCCGCTTGTTTGAAATACTCCCCCTCCCCCACCATGCGAATGGTTCAAACTTGTGTTTAGTATTCTCATGATTGTTCCAGCCTGTTACTTACCTATTTTCAACTCAGCAACTCCTGCACGTAAGGAACTTCACCAGCTCTTCTAGGATTTAATCTGATTTTTCCTACAGCCTCTGAACTATGAAGAACGAGAACAGGTGACCCTCCAAATTAGTGTCGCTAATGAAGCCCCATACACTAGAGAGGCTACTGCAAGGTCACCCATGAGCACAGCTACAGTGACTGTCACCGTGAAAAATGTGGATGAGGGCCCTGAGTGTATCCCTCCAGTCCAAACTGTGCGGATTCGAGAAAATGCGCCAGTTGGGACCAGAAACAATGGGTATACAGCGTACGACCCTGAGACCAGAAGCAGCAGTGGCATCAGGTGTGGTCTTACTCTTGCTCCTTTCACACTTACAATACTAGGAAAGTCCATAACTTCTTTTGTTATTGGCATTATGATTTCACTCATGATACTTCTTGCTGTGTTGCTTCACCATGGTGAATAGGTACAGGAAGTTAAGTGACCCAAGAGGGTGGGTCATGGTTAATGAAGACTCAGGATCAATCTCCATTTCCCGAACCTTGGATAGAGAGGCTGAGACTGTCCGAAATGGCATCTATAATATTACAGTTCTTGCATTAGATGCAGGTAAGGAATCTGTTTTTAAGACTACTGATGCATCTTTGATTGTATACTTCCTCAGTTTAAAGTCAATGACATATTTTATGTTTTAATCTCATGGTGCAAAGGATCAGACCTGGGTCTTCCAGTTGCTAGGCAAAACCTTAACCCAAGAGCACACTTCATTTTTGAGACAGGGTCTCACTGTGTAGCCTTGACAAGCCTGAACCTCTCTATGAAGACCATATTGGCTTTGAACTCACAGAGATGCATCTGCAACTACTTCCAAGAGCTGCGATGGAAGGTGTTTGTCATGCCCTGCCTACCAAACATAGATTTTTAAAACTGGCTCCATATATTCTCCATTTATTTATCCCCAGTATAACATACAGTGTAATTAATAAGTTTGCTGTCATTTATTTACTCTTGTCAGCTAATGGTATCTTTAGTATCAGATGCAGTTATAAGATAACGTGGCCTAAGATGAGACCAGGGAGAGGGCTCTGTTGGTTAAGGTCCTTGCTACCAAGCCTAATGGCCTCAGTTTGATCTTCAGACGAAAGGAAATAATGGACTTCTAAACATTGTCTTTTTGACCTCCACTGTCATTCATTAAACAAATGCAATAAAAATGAAAAGAAAAGTTAATTTTGTCTAAGAAACAAAGTTATTGTATATTAATGATAGTCATCAAAACGTGGGAAAACTACTGTAGAAAATGTACTCATTTATCTTGCAACGTTCAGTAGAGTCATAAGAGGAAGAAGGTATTTAGTCTCTTAGTACATGTCTAGATAACATTTTACAGGAAGCTAACAGCAAACTGGGGGGCTAGAATCCCAACTAAGCACATTATACAAAATTAAACCAGTCACAATTCATAGTGTGTTATAAAATGAGAGGATCAAAGTATGCGTTCACTTATACTACTCTTGTTTCTGTTGCTATGATGAAATTACCAGATAAAAAGCAACTTGGAGGAGAGAGGGTTTACCTCATGATTCCAGGTTATAGTTCATCATTTCAGGCAAGTGAAGGCGGGAACTTGAAGCAGATAGTTGTGTCCACAGTCAAGAGCAGAGAGAATGAGAGCACAGATGCTTAGGGCTCAGCTAGCTTTCTCCTCTCCTGTATGGGCCAGGCTTTGCCACCACTGGATAGCTGGGTCTTCTCGGCTCAATTAAGGTAGTCAAGGCAACCTCCCAGACATGCCCACAGGCCACTCTGAATTATCTGCACCATGACAAGCTGACAATTAAAACTAAGCCTATACCATAGAAGAACATAAAATATGTTATATATTGTGCATCCTGAAAAATCATAAAAATTTGGTTACAGTGATTCTGTATATAAGACCCATACAGTATATAAAATGTAATTTTGCTATATCTTTGTTTGGGCCTGGTACATATTGAAAATTCCAGTATTTGGGTATTGGAAGCAACAGGGTCAATTCAAGGCCAGCCTCAATTACATAGTAAGTTTAAGGCTAGCCTGAGATACCCAAGACACTGTTTCAAAAAAAAAAAAAAAAAAAAGANAAAAAAAAAAAAAAAAAAAAAGGAAAGAAAAAGAAAAAAAGAAAAAAAAATCCTTGAAAACCAAAAGGTATAATTGAATTTTTTACATTTGTAAAATGAACATGCAGTTAAATAAGCATAACTCATTATGCTCTAACTTGCAGAATTAAATAGTATACATGATTTTAGTACCTGGAGGCATGGCACGCCTAGCCTGTGAGCCTGTGATGGCTCTAGAACTACCATGATCCAGCCACTGTGCCAGAGGGCCCTTGGTTAAGGTTCTGGTTGCCAGGCAAGCTTGGTTTCCATTTTCGTAGGTTGATAGCTGTATGTAAGATGTGGCCACAGGCACTGGGTGGTGCAGTTTTTGTTTTTCCTTTTTCTCCATCTCTAGTGTCCAAATCCTCCTTATTAAGTAAAAAGAACAAATGATTTCGAGACAGGAATCCTAGTTTCATGTTTTGCTTTAGACTTCATAACCTTCCGGACCTCCGATTGCTTCATCTTTGTCTTCCCGATGCTGTAGATTGTATAGAGTTGTCAGGAAGATTTATGTATGTATGACAGGCTAATTACAGAAGTTACACCCTCAGTCCAAGTTCCGTGTACTTAGATGACCTGCTCTTCATGAGGCTCCACCCGTAGCCATCATTTCTACATTTGGAAATACCCCTCCGACCTTCAAACATGTCCTTGAACCATTTTCTGTTAAAATCTTCCAAATACATCTCTTCTACTATTCAACTTCCCTGTTTTAAAACCTTAAGCATTCTCTTGATGTATGCTAAACTCCAAGTTCTCTACTCTAGCTTTCAAAGGCCCTTAGCTCTTGTCCATGTCAGCTCCCACCTGCCTGCTTTCTCCATTTTCTCCCCCTCACATGTGGGTGTGACATGCTGTCCACACCCTGAATTTGAAGTGTACTGTGTACCCTACTGTTCTCTCTTTTTGTCTCTTCAACATCAGATAAAACTTCTCTGTCTAGAATTTTCCATGCCTAATGTAATGACGTAGTGAGTGGATGAAGTTTTTCCTTTGGTGTTCCCTGTGTCACTGCTCATGTCTGCATTTGTTGTGGTAACTTATGCACTGTAATTGATTAATACAGATATTAATTTTCAGTGTGTGATTTTTCCAGCAAAAAATAAAGGCACTAAAAAATGTGTTCTTATTGCTCTGTGTCTAGCTGGGAGAAGCTGTACTGGAACTCTGGGAATTGTTCTTGAAGATGTGAATGACAATGGCCCCTTCATCCCAAAGCAGACGGTGGTAATTTGTAAGGCCACCATGTCCTCCGCTGAAATTGTTGCAGTTGATCCTGATGAGCCAGTGAACGGCCCACCATTTGATTTTAGTTTGGAGAGTACCGATTCAGAAGTACGGAGGATGTGGAGATTGACAAGGATTAACGGTGTGTGATTTCAAACATTGCCTTTTCCTTTCTACAGTAGGCTGCTCCTCTCTCTCTCTCTCTCTCTCTCTCTCTCTCTCTCTCTCTGAAAATAAAAGAAAATTTCATTATATGAGGACCACTCAGGAAAAAGATGTAAATTTTGGTGTAATAGGCCATAAGCCTCTCTAGTGTTTGCTGTTGATATCAGGATTCTCTTAGGTTGTCTGTAGATTTGCACCGACATACAAGAACTTGCATGAGTGTTTGGTAACTGCTGTCAAACAGCTGGGAAGTGAGCCCCTTTTTGCAGGGGTGTCTGTCCCTGACAATGTCCACTACCCCTCTGCTTCTGTCTGTCGCTGTGCTGACATCTCATTATTTTGTGTCTAGTTCTTCTTGGGAATCTTTCTCGCTTTGGTTTGCAGTTGATGATAGCCCAGAAGGGTCCTGTGGTACAAGAATGGCTGAAGTTAAAGTGGTTTTTTTCCCCACTGCTACATTGCATCACACCTGTACCAGAACTTGATTCTTGCCTCCTGTCACGCTGCTATGGACTGTGACATCATGGCCTCATAGCTTTCTTAACTCAAGGACCTTAGTCACCTTTTGGGTGATTTGAAACTTGAAAACACCAAATATTTTCAACCTAAGCTTTCAATGGCCATGCCTCAGTTTCCTGCTATGACAAATTAAAAGGTTAAAAAAAATAAGTTCAATGCAAACAGAGCCTCGGATGGGGAAAGAAAAGCAAAGGTGTAGCCAAGCAAGCCAAGACAACCTGTCTTGGACCCTAATAATCCACAGACCGATAAGATATACATGTTAAAGCAATATTCGTCTGTGTGTCTTGGGAAAGAAGAGACAGCTTTTTATTTGTTCTTTCTTAAGAGAAAAATAACTTTATTCTTGGAGTTTGTCCTTTCTAATTGTTTGAAGTCAGAGTGCTTTAGTTTAAACAACATTAAGAGAAAATGTGGGCTATTAGGCGTTTTTTCTCAGCCAAGCAATATTCTAGACAGAAGTCGTGTGCCATCTTGTCTCTGTAGCACAGGAAGTGAACCCATGCTGGGCACATATTCTCCTACTGAGCTGTAACCCAGCTCCAGAACTTTGTTATTTTATAAATACCAGTCCTTGAACACGTATGAAAACTTGGGCGATGCCAGGACAAGAAGAATGTATCCAGCAGAGGTCTTGGCGTTCCATGGCTTCATGTCAAGTGCTAGATCCACCATTACATAAATCTGACCATGGTATTTACTCTCTGGGAGAATCAGTTCATTCTTGTGTAAAATTGGATTATGTCTAGAAGTCAACAAGACAATGAAAGAAATAGACATGACTCACTCCTAGTTCTGTGTGTTGGCTCATAATTAGGTCTTAGACAATACACTGAATAGATAACTGTGGTTTCTATTAAAATCCCAGTTCTTTGGTTTCTTATCATAGGTAGCCTAATTCCCATTGGAAACTTCAAACACTATACCGAAAGTGAGCAGGCCACATCAGGGAATTAAGTAATGGAGTGATTGCCCTGTTGCTTGTGTTTGTCTGCAGTGAGAATCGTTTTACAAATTTTGCTCTGAGCCTGGGATCTGGATTTTTGATCTGAATATTTCCTACTTTTAATCTAAAAAAAAATCCATGTAATCAAAACCGCAACAAAAACATTCTCTTGGTCCCAGTGACCCATAAGCATAGTGTGCTTGTGTTCCTGTGGTGTGCGCATGACCTGCTCATGGAGTACATTTCCTCCAAGCTGTCAGAACAAGTTCTTGCTGATAAACCACAAGTATTCATGTCCACTTGGCAGAATTTATGAAAACAAATGAGAGATACCAAATTTTCAGCTCACCAAGTCCCCGATGAATGGAAATCTAATATGACAGGTTTAATTGAATATGTTAAAGATAGGATAGAAACTAACCTCTTACCACATCTATTAGTTATGATAGGAAGGATTTGTTTATGAATGGATAAAATACTTTATTCCAAGAGCCAAGCACTGCCATAGACAGTGTACTCATTTCTTTCCTCAGTGCTGAGACAAAATAGCAGGCGGCAGAAGCGTGATGCAGCTGCTCACATTCCGTCCACCATCAGGAAGCAGCGAGCGAGGAAAGCTCATGTTCCACTCTTTTCCTCTCTCTCTTTCTCTCTCGTCCAGGAGCTCAGCCCACAGGATAGTGCCACCTGCATTCATCACTTCAACCTCTCTGGAAATGCCCTCAGAAGCGTCATCCTGTCAGGCAGTGCACGCTAACCATTGCAGGCAGCATTAGACTAACTAACCGCAGTGCGTTTGCAGTGGCTGTGGATCAGAGGCAGTCAGTCCAGCCACAGCCAGGATTGCAGTATTTATGATAACCCACGAGTGTCCATTTTCAGGGAAATGGCTATCTGATAACTGAATGTTTTTGCTGAAGAGATGGTGGTGGCTTTTGTATCACCTGGTTTTATTGTTTATTCAGATACAGCGGCTCGTCTGTCCTATCAGAATGACCCTTCATTCGGATCCTACATAGTTCCTATCCGAGTCACAGACAGACTCGGTCTGTCCTCAGTCACTTCACTGAATGTCCTCATTTGTGACTGCATCACTGAAAGTGACTGCACAGCCCGCTCAGGAGAAAGGACTGGCTATGCCGACGTGAGACTCGGACCATGGGCTATTCTTGCTATACTGTTGGGCATAGCCTTGCTGTTTTGTAAGTCCTTTCTTGAATCTATTCCAGAACCTTTAAAACAATGCTAAAACATATTTTTAGAATGAATGTTAATACTTTTTGGGTGATGATTTGGACATAGATATATTTCTATATGTTTAACATATGTAACACAATATATTTAACATATTTATTTAAAAGTTTTGCATATATCTTTTTTATTTTAGTGGGAATATGCCCTATGTGAAGGTCAGAGAACAATTTTCAGGAGCTTGTTCTCTCCTTCCACCTGTGGAATTCTGGGAGGGAACATAGGTCATCTGTCTTGGTGGCATGCACTTTTTCCTAGCGGGCCACCTCATCAGCTCATATATTTAATGCGTATGTTTAAATGTATTTATGTGTCTACTCAGCCAAATATACAGCTCACTGGAGAAACATACCATGTGGTATGTGTTTGTAGCATTTCTGTTAAGGACACACATGCTTTGACACATGCAATCATATGTTCTTGAAGGTGTTTTACACCTTTTGATCCGTGATTTATTCATATGAGATGCTGTCAACACAGTTTTCCGTTATGGATGAGAGACTTAAGGGAGCTCCTGACTTTTCTTCCTTTCTCCAGGTATCCTGTTTACGTTAGTCTGTAGTGTCTCCCAGGCAACAAAGCAGCAGAAAGTTATTCCTGATGATTTAGCACAGCAGAACCTAATTGTATCCAACACCGAGGCTCCTGGAGATGACAAAGTTGTAAGTCACTCATCTGTCCCTTTAAACCAAGTATAGAGGACAATTTAGTCTATACTATGTGTTCATTCTAAAACCACATTGTTTGGTTAGGTTTTTTTCCTCAACAAACTTCTTTTGGTGTCTGGGGACTTAGCAGCAAATGTCATCCATCCCAGGGAATCAATAAAACACATATGGGTCCCATGGATGTGCGGTATTTCAATTTGACCATCAATGCTGCTTAATATTAAAAATCCTTTAGTATGCATTTCTTCCCATTTCATATGTCTCATGGGTTTAGCACTAGGCCTGTATTTCTTACAAATCTATCTACACTGATGTTTATGCTTTAAAATATCGCATTTAATTATGAACAGTTCACCAGTATAATTGTTTTTTTTTTTTTCAAACCTGGCTCCAGCAATAAAGTCTCTACAGACTTTGATCATGGTGGGAAAAGGTTTATTGGATTCTTCCTGACTATAAATGTGGGTTAGAAATGAGCCCGAGGCGGGCAGTCCAAAGCAGCAACCAAACAAAAGGCTGCTGAGTGGCACTGATTTTCTATTCTAATATGTGAAGAAAGAACAAGTAAATATCTCCCAAAAAGCACAGCTGGTGATCAGAGCAGGGAAGGTCTAGAACCACAGACAAACAAACTACAAAAACAAAACAAAAACATGACCATATCTGAAAAAAAGACCGAGGGGAAAAATTTAAATTATATTTCAGGATGTAAACACACAACCTAGAAGAGGAATGTTGGCATTTTTGGTATTTTTTTCTGCCTAGTTCATTCCTTGATTTATGTAGATCTGAAGGGATTTCGTGTTTATTGCAAATTTTCTTTGTATTTGAATTGGAAGGAACTGACTTCGTATAGACTGAGAAAGCTCATTATTTCCGTCTCTTCTCTTGCTTGTAAAGGTGAATGGGATGGGTTTAGCTGAGACAGAAGTCCCAGTGACACAGGAATGCTGCTTCCAAAGCATTGGAAAGCTGTAACGGAACCTGCCCAGCATGCTAAGGAGTGTTTAAAGGTGGAACCTACATCAAGCTTTGGGATTTGTGCCTGCAATTTCTTTCTTGTGTTAGACATGGCATTTAGTACAGGGCGCATGCTAGAGGTACTCACGGTTGCAAAGACAGACAGCCGATCCAGTCCGTGTGTTTGGAAAGATTGCCTTGTAATGCTGACCTAAGCCAGGGCATCGTCTGCACCTGCCTACTTCTACTGTGTTTGCTCCTCTGTATATTTAACTGACGCGCGCCATTATCTTTTCAGTATTCCACAAACGGCTTCACAACTCAAATGGTTGGAGCTTCTGGACAGGCAGCTTTGGGAATGTCCGGAGCAGGAGCCAAAAGTGGAGGGCAAGAGACCATTGAGATGGTGAAAGGAGGACACCAGACCTTAGACTCCTGCCGTGTGGCTGGCCATCACCACACCCTGGATCCCTGCAGAGGAGGACACGTGGAGGTGGACAACTACAGATACACTTACTCTGAGTGGCACAATTTCACGCAGCCCCGACTTGGTGAAGTGAGTTTCTGAGCTGTTCCCCAAACTTTTGTTGCTATAATTTAAATTTTACAAAAGGTTCCAACTTAGTGTTTGTGTAGACAGCTACTTTTAGTTAATGACGAATATACGTATTGGAAGGTTACTATTTTTAATAAATTTGGTCTTAATTATGTTCATATTAATGTGGTCATTCACTTTCCTGTATATTTTATTGATTTTATTACTCTTTTTGTTGCTGCTTTTTGTTCTTTTGAGACATGGTTTCTCTGTGTTGCCCTGGTTGACCTCGAACTTGCTCTGTAGACCAGACTTGCATCAAACTCAGATCCGCCTCCCTCTGCCTTCTGAGTGCTGGGATTAAAGTTATGTACCATCACCACCCAACAGCTTTTATTACTATTTAAGTAAATAATTTTGTACTATGATTTTGTGTCTGACAAATGTTGTTTTAACAGCCCAACATCTAGCACAAGGCAATATGTACCATCACTTTGCTGTTGAGAGAGAATGGTGCCCACATAAGTTTGGGTTCAGTTTATTGAGTGTGCTTTCACTTTTATCATTGTTTAGAGAGTGGGAAGCAATGGCCACTTAAAATGAACACTTGGTTACTTACTGCCATTAAGGACTTTTAGAGGCATGCTAAGACTGACTTTCTGGTGTAATTTTATGATACAGACCAATCATGTGCATTTTCTACACATAGGAAACCATTAGAGGACACAGTCTGATTAAAAATTAAACAATGAAAGGTAAATCAAAGAAATTCTTTTTCTGTAAGTACATTTTGGTGCTTAAAATAATAAAAATAAAATGTGTTGTGTTTTCTCCCTGGCAGAAGGTGCAGTTGTGCCATGAGGATGACAATCAGATGCTCGCTCAAGACTACGTCCTCACGTACAGCTATGAAGGAAGAGGCTCAACCGCTGGCTCTGTAGGTTGCTGCAGTGAGCAACCGGAAGAAGATGGACTTGAGTTTTTGGACCATTTGGAGCCTAAATTTAGGACATTAGCAGAAGTATGCACAAAGAGGTGAAGAATGCCTACCAGGGTAACCAAACTAATGGATTTATTACTTTTTCCTACCTGCTTTTAAATATAAACTAGGCTTTTTCAAAAAAGAAGATATTGTATTTGGGGCTCCCCCCACAGCCTGCCTTGGTTTGCAGAATCTCCAGAAATGTGCATTTACAGAAAGACCTTGGACTTCAGTACATTTGAACTTGAAAACCATTCTGCATGGGTTTTAATTGATCCTTCTTACCCAGGTGTCACCTACAGGTGGAACTTTAAGGAAATTTGCATTATTGTTTACATTGGGCATAGTGACATCAACCAACTTATTGCACAGTAAAATTTAATGGATCTGAATCTATTTATGGACTACTTGACCTATACCCCAATTGGAGACTGTAGAAACCGTTATTTCCAGCTAATGGGTTAATTGATTTTTCATATGGTGCTTGGAAACTGTTGTTGTCCCAAACATTCTAAACTGTATATACTGTGTGTTACATTTGTTGTATTCTCGTAGCATGGCTTGACTTCTTAGTATAAAAGTAGACTGCCAGGTAGTCATTGAGTGTGTTTATTGTTCCATTCCAGTGCGGTTTGCTTTTAGGTTCTATTCTGGGTGAAATCCTACTGAATCTACATCTCCTTTGTATTGACTTTGTTAGTTAAATTTAGATTTCAAAATTTCTTTAAAATATATTTTTATTACTCTTACAAGTTTTTTTTTGTTTTTGTTTTTCCTGAGAAATACCAAATGGTCTACATTCCCATCCTCTTTCCACTTCCCTTTTTTCCCCTCTCCTGTCAATTCTGAAACTTGTACTTTGAGAATCCAAAAGTTCTCAAAAGTTGTCTCTTTTCATAAAATAGTTTTTCTGTGGTGTGTAAGCATGTGCATTGTCAGTTTTCTTAAGGTCAATGTGATAGCAACTTTGCTTTGGAATTTTTGGTAATTGCTTCATTCTTAGTGAAGAAGTTTTAATTTTTTCATCGAAACTAAGGCTCTTTCATGATCTGTTAGAAGCAACATTCTATATAACAGAAACAACAACAATGTAGTTAGAAGCAGGATGTGGCTATCTAGTGTAGAAAGGCTCATTTATGATTTCTATCTTTAATTCAGGGACACTGGAAATGGGAAATAGTGATGGTCTCTGAACTAAACATCTTGGCATAGAATTTCAATCCATCTCTGGGATAACAACTTCATAACTTTTTAGATGCTATAGCTAGTCATAATTACATGACTGTAAAATTATTTTTAAAATAGTTTGTAATTACAGCTTTTACCAAATATAGGAATGGGCCAAATGATCTAAAACTGTTAAGAATTTATATATGAGTAAACTTCATAGCCAACCATAGATCAGAGGTCCCACCTCCTTCCGTGAGCTTATCACTTACATTCGGTGCACGCATATTCTAGGTGCACTTGTGATGTGTGTGATTGTTCCAGTGTGTCTGGCTTGAATTCACCAGGCTGGCTTATAACAATTATTTTTCAGAACAAAGATTTGGAAAAATTTAGAATACCAGTTATGTTTGCAGTAGAGTCATTAAGATTTTGTCAAAAATATTGCCAGTTATTTTTAATAAATTATGTACAAAACGATTGTGTTCTAGTAGTGATGAAAATATACGAAGCAACTTCAAGCAGCTGGGTGGGTTTGTTACCCTTGGATCTCATAGGAGTGGATATAATACAAGGAAGTGCCTTGCCTTTCCCAGCTGTTATTACAGATCATAGAGTTAGCCAGATTCACAGATGTTACCCTCACACCCATTCCTGTGCTGTGGCCTTGGCCAATTCGCATACTCTCTGTTTCTTTATTTTTATCATCTTAAGATGGAAGATAATTTTAGAAGTTTTAGCTAATATGTTTTAAAGACAGTTGAATTAAAAGAAAAATGTGTGGTTATGTTTTAGTTAGGGTTCCTCTTGCTGTGTTGAAGCATCGTGATCAAAACAACTATTGACTTATATAGATGAATTTTTAAAAAGGGACAGAGTAAGGAATAAAAGTCATACAAAATGGTCTACCTAAACTTACCCCTAATAATAAAAAATGTTTTTAAATAAATCATACATAAAACCCCTTTTATATCAATAAGAATCAATTAAGAAAATGGGACAATGGAGACTGTTTTGAGTTGACATTTGCTGCTTGAGAATGTGTATCTTCAGAATGATCAACTGATGACTGGATCTCATATGTGCTCTTGTTCAGAACACATCTGCAGACATTGTGGCACATGCGCAGGCCTGCTTAGTTTGTCATGCTATGGATGGACATGCTAGGTCCAGGAAGATGAACAGAAGAGTATCCACTTCTTATACGGTTGATAATTCGGAAGCCCTCTGAATTAAAGCTTTACCTGGAAAGCCCTTTCTCAGCAGCACCCCTACTTGCCCCACCAGAAATCAGCAATGGGTTGCTGCAAGTTTGTAGTTCCTTCCAGTCAACACAGCAATCTGCAATACACAGGCTCCAGAGTGGATTCCCTAATGCAAATCGCATTGCTCTCCTTACTGGGCACGGGTGCCATCTAAACTCTCTGGGCCTGCTTTTGTGCCTTGTGTTGAGAGGGGAGACGACTTCTCAAAAGGACTGTAGTCAAGGATGAATTGATTCATGAAGACTTGTGGCAGAATTGCCCTGAGTATGCCTGGACGGCCACTGCTGATGGGAGAATACTTCCTTGGGGGCAGTCCCCACAGCCGCAGTCTCCGTTCTGCGGCTTTCTGCCACCTGCCCCTGTCCATCTAGCCCAGAAACCTGACCAGCGTTTACCAGGGATGGATTTGAGACTTCATGGCTCAGAATCATTTGTCCATCTTGTTCTCACGGTTGCGTATTTTCCTTCTTTAGTGGATCTGGAGTTGAATTGGAAAGCAACTCATGCATGGTGTTGGGTTTTTGTTATATGATCTTCAGCTCTTGGAGGGAGCATTGGTAACCCAGATGAAGAAAATTTTGTTTAAACTATGTGTGTACTCAGACTTTGTTGTAATACAGTTTGGGGGAAGATAGTTAATAGTATAATTTCCTATGAATTTTTAGGTATCTTTACTGTTATTTTATCCTCCTCCCTCTTCCTCCTGTATGCACCTTCCCCTCCTCCCTAGTTAGACCCCCTCCTTTTCTCCATTTTTGTGATCATATCACTTGAACCCTGTTATTCCTTTTTCTCTATTGCTCCCCTATCCCTCTACTCCAATAATAGTCCCCCTTTTACTTTCCTGGTTTGGGCAGCCAATCTCAGATTGGACATGGTTTTTTAATCTTGGGTACTGATTCTCTCATGTAAAATCTGACTCTGACCTTAGCCTTTCTTATTAGTCCCATTGCTAGCCCTTTTTCTTGGATCCAGATAAAAATTCCTTCTGTTGCTATTTTCCATTGTGGGGACTTGAACTTAGGGCCTCTCACATGTAAGGCAAGTGTGTACCACCAAACTACATTTTCAGCCCCAAGCTGATATCATGGCACCTGATTTCAATCTGGCCAGCCACTCTTGTGACTTCCTGGAGTAAAATGTTCTTTCCTTCTGTGCCTTTCAAGCCTCCTTAAACAACAGAGCCCTGAGAGAAGACTTTGGTGTCTATGGAGCTTATAGGTTGTGCTTAATTCTGAGAACTCCCTGCTAATACTCTAACATTATTCACTGTGTAAAAAAATGAAATACATTTGCTACCCTATCAGATGAGGCCTTCCCAGGCTCTTTATCTCCACAGTGTCCTTCCAGTTACATAGACTTGAAACCTTTGACTCCCCGGTCTCCTGCCCAGCACATCTTTGTTGTTTGCATTGCCAAACTTTCTGAGAAGTTTTTTTAAACAATCCTATTCATGAGACCAGCAGCCATTTGATACCTTTCTTGTGCAGTCACCCATGGCCTTCTGTGACGTGCACACAAGAACTGCTCCCCATGAGAAAGGACAGGATGAGTCAGCTCATCAACCCTCCCACATCCCTTTCTGCAAGTCGGGACATGCAGGGTGTGGATAAGGTATGGGCGCAAGCCTGTAAAATGCATATGACGCCTAGAACCTGGTAAACACTCAACGCATGAGAAACAACTCCAAATAGTGCAAGCACAAGCTGTAGTCAAGGAAGTTATCCCTCTCCAGTTCTTAAAGAATTACATACATACATACATACGCATATATAGGTATTATTTTTAATTATGCATGAATGTACGTGGGATGGCAAAGTATGTGTGAGCGCAGGTGTCTTTGAAAGCCAGGGGAGAGCTTCAGATTCCTGAGAGCTGCAGTTACAGACAGAGGCGCACTTCACTGCGTGTTCCCGAAAACTGAACTATGGTCCTCCTCAAGGGCAGGGCTCACTCTTAGCTGATGAGCTGACTCTCCAGAACCCCCGCTCCCAACTATAGTCTTTTCATCAATACGTGCTCATTCAAGAATATGGATACCTAGAAAGTGAGCATATCTACCTCTGCCTTCTTCCAACTGCCACTGAAGAGCAGACCTGACATTTCCTCCCATGGGTCTGACACGTAGAATCACATGGGGCTACTGATCTCTATCCTCTACATGATCTCTGCTGTGTAAATGCTTGTGCAATTCCTCCAGGTGGGAGGTGTTGACCTGACCTAGATCATTATGTACAGACAGTTCTGCCACAAACCCATCTTGTTCATGGTAGGCCTCTCTCACTCTATTTCTCCCTTTGTTAAAATAGGACTCTGGCCGGGCAATGGTGGCACACGCCTTTAATCCCAGCACTCAGGAGGCAGAGGCAGGCAGATCTCTGGGAGTTCTAGGCCAGCCTGGTCTATAAGAGCTAGTGCCAGGACAGGCTCCAAAGCTACAGAGAAACCTTGTCTTGAAAAACTAAAAAAAAAAAAAAAAAAAAAAAAAGGACTCTGATGGAAAAGAGTTCAAATACCATCTCCTCCAAAAGGGAAGACATCTGCGTGTTTAGAGCACAGCACTATAGATTTCACTCTTAGATTTGTATATATGTACGTGTTGTGTGTTTCTTGTCATGTGAGAGATTCATGAAGAACAAGATGCTATTCACATTTTTATGTCCCTAGAATGTTGTCTCAGCACATTTTAATGAGATCAAATTGTATAGTCCAGGTCACAAAGAGCAAAGACATCAAAAATGACACATTAGAGGTTTGGTTTGCTCATTGCTTTCTCTTGGTATAGATTTTTGTTTTGTTTTGTTTTTGGACAGACATAGCGCATGCACTATTCTTTCTTTCCTCATATCGGGACATTAAATAAATAGAACATCTGGCATTTGCATTTGCCATGCATCACGGGAAAGAGACACATTGGGATTTGGGGTTCCCATCCTCCTTCTTTGCTGTGTGGTGTGGGTGACAGAGAGCAGGACTTCTAAGCAGCATGACTCCAAGTATTGTGGCTTCCGGTCACCTCCACTCTCATCACCATTAATCACACAAGCCACACCAGTGAGTGGTGACCTACAGTGATCTTGCCTGTTTTCTCTACTGTTCTCCAGCACCTAAGTAGTTAGAGAGTGTTGATGGAGGAAAGGATGAACGAAGGTGTTCATGATGGTTAAGTACTTGACTAAGACTGCTGAGATGACTTAAGATTCTTTGTCCCCCTTACTTTGAAACCCATTTATCACCATGAGCATTACATCTGAGACTATCTCTATTGTCACACATTCCAACATGCCAGTGTTTTCTTTTACTAAATGGAACCAGCACCTCCTGAAGAAATATAACTAAGAACACCTTGTGTTGAAGAATTCTTGAAAGGATTTCTTTAAGTTTGTTGAAGTCTATTTATGAACTGCTGTAAGTCAGACCTCAACTCCAGAGAAACCATGGAACAAGTAAGCAGTGTTGGGGTTACAGGTCTGGGCCCGGCTTCCAGTGAGACTGGAAGAGCGCTGTGTAAAGCACTGTTGTGCTCACACACACTGAGATGAAAAGCCGCAGAGAAGGCCCAAGATCAGGAAAAGAAATGGATGGCCATGAGCCTCCAAGGCTCATGTATGCACAAATAGGGGTATACATGTGCATGCAAGTGTGTGTGTGTGTGTGTGTGTGTGTGTGTGTGTATTTGTAGACATAGGGCATGGGGTCCTTCTCTGTCATGCTTCGCCTATTCCTTTGAAGCAGTATCATCTCTCTGAATCCTCCTTCTCCACCTGTTTCAGAGCTGAGATTAAAGGTGTGCACAGGCTACCTAGCTTGTTGCATGGATGCTGGAGTCGAATTCCAGAGGTCATGCAAACACTTTTAACTGCTGAGTCATCTCTCCAGAATCCCCCTGGGTCCTGGGGTGGTGGTGTTTTAAAGTTCAAGGGTCAGTAGTGGTGACTTAGCTATTGGGTTTCTGTATTATTGGGGGGATTTATAAAACAAGTAACTTACAAAATGTAAAGTATAAACACTGTAAATCCAACACTTGGTTGGAACAGAAGGATTGTCCAAGTAAATAAATGAATAAATAGGCCAATGAAAAATTTCAAGAGACTTATTTATAGCTTATAATAACAACAACAACAATAATAATAATGCAGAAATCAAAGTACATCTGTTGACAACATGCTCCAGTTTCAGTAAATTAAGCATCTTAGAAGATAAACTCATTTTCATGGCTCCTACACATCCCACGGATATAAATTGGTGGCGCAGTAGTGTGACTGGAAAGAACATGGACGAGACTACATAAGAAACACTTGACAAAAGGAAGTGGTTAGCCCCACATCTGCTGCTAGGCAGTAAGATGTACATGCATTAGGCTGTATGTATGCCAGAGACAAAGAGGGGCGTCTGGGTCTTCAAACATGAGTTCACCTGGTGGAGCAGATGACGGCCTAGGAGGTGGCAATGATTTTGTGGCTCTGTGCGATTACGTGGAGGGTGTGTTGTGAAGGTTTAGGTAATCCTTATTGGATGGTCATGTAGGCCCAGACCTGCACTAAGAAACATGAATGGGGCAATGGGCAGAGCCACAACTTTGCAATGTAAACTTCCCACAGGAAGGGGGCGATTAGAAATTTCCAAAAACCAAGGCCTCGAAGCTAACCTTTAAAGAATGAGAAACCTAGCAAGCCAAAGCTGAAAGGATCTGAAGCAGTTAATGTGCAGAGTTCTGATACAAAATTGAAAGTCAGATTAGATAAAGAGTTTTATCAGAAGACGTAAGAGAATGATGGAAATAGTTTACTCACTCTCAAGAGTGGTTGTCTATGAGTCATTAACCAGCAGTAGGACACCTGAGAGAGGGAAAGAAAAGGTTTTCAAGTTGTACATGGAAGGCAGATATTTTACCGCCACATGCAAGCTCCCTGCTAACACGTACAGTAAACGACCACACTGAAGTTAGAAAAAGAAGATGTTTCCTCCTCCAATGTTGTAATTGAGCATGTTCACATATTTTTGGTTTGAAATATACTTTAATATACTTCATAGGTGTGATTTGTAACTTCATAGACCCCACACTTGCTTACCAAGTAAGTAATTTGTTAGAAAATTCATGTTACATGAAATGATCTCAGAGTATTTGAATAATGAATATAATTTTAAACCATTTCATTTGGTCATTGTAGAACACCTGGGTCCTTACCATGCTGAATCTCAGTACGCTTGTGCCAGTGTATCAGTATCTGAAATTTGAACTCCAAGAATTTTGGACTGGAGCAGATTCCAGATAAGAGCTCTGATACAAGCCACCTAGGAAAATCTAATTTCTTTGGTCTTCAGTTTTCTGTTTTGTAAAATGGATAATTTAATCCTCATAGAAAAGTGTAAGGAACATGTGATCTATACAAAAGTATTTTAAACTCTACCTGAGCAAAATCTCATATGTCTGAGACATTGGAGTTTATTTAGGGCACACTATCAACATGTATGGCTTTTGCACTCATGATATGTATGGACTGTTAATCAGAGCCATAGAAACATTTGTAAGAACATTCTTGCAAATATTTGGGGTGTGTATGTGTGTTTATCAAAAGGCCTATATACTTACCCCTTACATCCAGTATGAGACTCCTTAGGAATCGGCTGTGGCTTCTCCCAGTTGGAGGATAGATGGGTGTCCTGTAAGTGTCCTCATCTTTTTAGAGAAAGAGAAAGTTACTAGAAGAACCTTCTTGTTTTAAGATTTTAACAGTTATGTTGACCATTGAAACTTCTAGTTGGGAAGTATTCAACTGACTCTTCGTTCTCAATGTTTGGTACCTTTAGTCTACGAAATAAACTGACAGTAGGCAGATTCCAGGATGTATAAGATTCAAATTATGTTAGACATCAATCAAAGAAGCATGAGACTCAGAAGAGGCAGGTGGCTGGGCTCTCTGTAGAGGGATCCTGATAACCAGGCAAGAGCTGGACTGCTGGACAGGAAGGGAGGTTGCATAGGCAAGGAACCAGTCATAAAGTTGGGAGACAAGCATGGAGAGGCAGCAAGCATCTTCCAAAGCCAACTGTCAGATTCCCAATGCCTTCTTCAGTTTGAAATTCCTTCCTGGGCAGAAATGAAGGCTTTAGGGAGGGAGACAGTGATGGAAAGCCCTCTGCTATATCCGCTGTGCATTGATGTCAGAGAATTTTCTTTGCAAAACAATGGCCTTTCAGAATCATTCCTGTGTCAAGGAGGCACATAGAAAGATGTGCTTCCGACAGGTTATAATGCTGTGTGCCATGGTGACAGGTGTTTGTTATGCATTTGGATGGAGCACATCCCTTAGACTCTCGTTCTTAGAACGTTTGGGGTAGATTTTACCTTAGGATTTACCTATAATTCTAACTAATGTGTGACTCTGTGTCTAGTGTCCAGAAGAGCTTAATGTGGAAAATTTCTCTTTTTATGTATTCAAACTTCAATAAATATGTAACTCACCAAACTTCCCTTCTGTGCATGGGACTTCCTGAGGGAACCAGGAAACAGAGGTGGTGTTTTTCCTACCTGGGTGACATAGACAGGACATCAGTATCCTCTCCCACAACAGTGACCCTGAAGGGTTTGGAGTGAGCTGGTGGGTTTCCACCCTAGCACTCTCCCTTTTGTTGAAAGGTGTTTCCTTGGTATAGTTGGTGACTTCATGGCTGCTGGTTTAACTTTAATGGAACACCTAGTCCTTAAGTGGAACCCAAGGGCCAACCTTAATTAGGTGTGATCTGTAAAAGAGTCATAAATCTAAACCTATGATGCTTGACTTTAATGGATGACCCAGAGCTACCTGGGAAGAAGGTCTTAGTAAGTCATTGTCTGCATTGGGTTGGCCTGTGGGGGAGGGATGAAAAGAGTTAACTGATGTGAGAAGATCCTGTGTGGGCAGCACCCGTCCATAGGCAGGGATCCCGAACTATGAAAGAATGGAAGAGCTAAGCTACACACGAGCAAGTGGGGTGTGTGTGTGTGTGTGTGTGTGTGTGTGTGTGTGTGTGTGTGTATGTCTATCTTCACTTCCCCACAGTGATGGGCTGTAACCTGGTATCATAAACTGAAGCAAACTCCCTTCTCTTTTCAGCTGTTTCTCGTCAGAGTATTTTCAACACAGGATTAGAAATTAAACTAGAAAACCCAAAAGTCTTATGAACATAATGTGGTCATCAGATTTCCTTCTTCTCTCTCGAGGAAGGAGAGAACATAGAGATTTCATTGCAAAGCCAGCTAACAGTTCTGCATCCTAGCAATAGAAGGAAATCCTGGCTTCTGGAGGTGGGGGTAGGGCTGGGGTGGAACAGCACCCAGAGTCCAAAGGGTTGGTAGCTACTGAAACCATAAGTCAGAAAAGGTAGAGGTTGTCTTATCAGGAAGACACTGCTGGCTATCTCTTGTGATAGCCACATTACTCATATTTCCCAAGTAAAAGAATATGAACTATGGTCATTAGTTTGCATTATTAGCATATCCTTATGGAAGTCTCATAATGTGGTCCTGGCTGGCCTTGAAGTGATCTTCATACTCTAGGTGCCTGAGTGCTGGAATGATGGGTGTGTACCACCATGCTTGACTGAGCAATCATTTCTAACTCAGTTGATCTATCTCTTATCTCATAGAAGCTTTTGTATAATCATCAGTCAGTTCAAACTCCTTACATAGCACACCACACACAAACTTTGTGAGACTAGAGACCATACTACTAACACATCTGTGTAATACAAATACTGCTGAATCTCTCTCTCTCTCTCTCTCTCTCTCTCTCTCTCTCTCTCTCTCTCTCTCTCTCTCTCTCTCTCTCTCTCTCTCTCTCTCTCTCTCTCTCTCTCTCTCTCTCTGGCTTAGTGATCTCTCATAAGCCTTCAAAACAACAAATTATAGAACAATAAAAATTCTGAATAATTTCCTAGAGACCAGAACAGGATTTAACTTGCAAGTATTGCTTCAGTTTCTACTATTATAATTAGGTATTCTGTTTCTCCCAAGAATGGCATTAGTAATTTAAACCTTGCCAAGTCCTTTTTAGTTTAAAGTACAAATGAAGAAAAAGATACTATCACTTTGGTTTTGATTGACAGATTAATTTATATTTCAAGACTTCTTTAAGAGATTGGAGTAGGACTAAGATTCTACATTTTATCTCAGCATCTCTCTCTCTCCCTTTCTTCCTTTCTTTTACTTTTTTTTACAATGACTCTTGTATCCCGGGCTGACCTTGAACTTTCTATGTGGCTGAGAATGACCTTGGATTTCTCTTCTCCCACCTCTACTTGAACACTGTGCCAGCAGTTGTATAGCCCCATGCTGAGAATTGAGCCCAGGGCCTAGTGAATGCTAGGCAAGAGCTCTACTAAATGACCTACATTGTCCCAATTCAATCCTGCCTTTCTGGTAAGGTGAGCATCTAAACTGCCTAGGCTCCTACAAAGCTTACTAGACCTGGAAGGAGGTGGGAGGTCCTTGGAGTTTCCACAAGGCAGGGAACCCAGACTGCTTTTTGGGCTGATGAGGGAGGGGGACTTAATTAG
>NW_026067904.1:14972333-15016047 GCF_014885135.2 Alexandromys fortis
GAGAGAGAGAGAGAGAGAGAGAGAGAGAGAGAGAGAGAGAGAGAGAGAGAGAGAGAGAGAGAGAGAGAGAGAGGGAGATTTTGCGTCCAGTGGATGTCAGGGTTGCTGAGTAGCTTTAGTGTTGATTTTATACCTCAAAGAAGCTGGCAAGAGGCTCTGATGATAAGCCACAGGCTTGGGTTCAGCGCTCCTCTGACCCTTCTGTACCATTTGTCTGGGTATTCTCCCAAAGGCTGTTACTTAGGAAATCCCCCTTTACTTTCTTTTTTTTAATTTAATTAACATATCTTTCACTTATTTTTCATACCAACCACAGTTTCCCCTCCCTCTTCTCCTCCTGTTCCCTCCCCTGACTCCCTTTAACCCCTTCCCCATCCACTCCTCCTCCTCCTTCATTCAGAAAGGGGCAGGCATCCCATGGGCTTGAACAAAGCATGGCACATCAAGTTGTGGTACGACTCGGCCCCTCCCCCTGCATCAAGGCGTGGCAAGGCAAGTCATCAGGGGAATAGGTTCCCAAAAGCCAGCTAAACACCAGGGACAAGTTCTGATCCGTGGCTAGGAGCCTTGCAAACAGACCAAGCAACACAACTGTTACAAATATGCAGAGGGCCTAGGTCTGTCCCATGCAGACTTCTGGACTCCAGAGTCCTTGAATTCCCATAAGCTCAGGTCAGCTGTCTCTGTGGGTCCCCCATCATGACCTTGATGCCCCTGACTTGTACAATCCCTCTTCCCTTTTTTTCAGAAGGACACTCAGAATTCAACCCAGTGCTTGGCTATGGATCGCTGTATCTGCTTCCACCAGTTATTGGATAAAGACTTTCTGATGAAAATTAGGGTAGTCACCAATCTGATTATAGTAGGTGACCAGTTCAGGCACCCTCTCAGCTATTCCTAGGAGTCTTAGCTCAGGTCTTTCTTGAGGATTCCTGAGAGATTCCCTGGCACTAGGTTTCTCCTTAACCTCGAAATTCTCCCTATTAAGAAGTCTCCTTTGTTACTCTCGCACTCTGTCCAGCGCTCAACCCTCCTCCCAGCCTTCACCCACCCAACCCATTTTCTCAAGTTTCTATTCCCCCATCCCCCACCTCTACCCCTAGTTTAGGGATCTCTTCTATCTCCCTTCTCAGGGAAATCCACGCATCACTCTTTGGATCCTCTTTGTTATCTAGCCTCCCTGGAACTGTGGATTATAGTTTTGTTATACTATACTTTACTTGTAATATTCACTTATGAGTGAGTGTATACCATGTTTGTCTTTCTGGGTGTGGGTTACCTCATTCAGAATGAATTTTTCGAGTTCCATGCACTTGGCCTGCAGATTTCATGAGGTCATTGCTTTTTACAGTCAAGCAATCTACAGATTCAGTGTAATCCCCATCAAAATCTCAACACAATTCTTCACAGACCTCAAAAAAGAGTACTCAACTTCATATGGAAACACAAAAGATCCGGGATAGCAAGAAATAATCTTATATAACAAAGGGACATCTGGAGGTATCACCATACCTGACTTTAAGCTCTACAATAGAGCTATAGCAATAAATACAGCTTGAAATTGGCATAAAAACAGACATGTGGATCAATGGAATAGAATTAAAGACATTAACATAAATCTACACATGATTTTCAACAAAGAAGCCAAAAGTATACAGTGGAAGAAAGAAAGTATATTAAAGAAATGGTGCTGACATGACTAGATGTCAGCATGTAGAGAAATGTAAATAGATCCATATCTGTCACCCCATACAAAACTCAATTCCAAGTGGATATGTCCCCAACATAAATCCAGTTACACTGAACTTGATAGAAGAGAAAGTGGAAAGTAGCCAAGAATGCATTGACACAAGAGATTACTTCCTGACTATAACCCCAGTAGCACAAACACTGATATTGACAATTAATAAATGGGACCTCCTGAAACTAAAAAGCTTCTAAAGATCTAAATGAGAATTCTTAATAGAGGAATGTCAAATGGCCAAAAGACACTTAAAGAATTGTTCAACATCCTTAGTCATCAGGAAAATGCAAATCAAAGCACCCCTGAGATATCATCTTACTCCTGTCAGAATGGCTAAGATGAAAAACATTGATGACAGCTTATGCTGGAGAGGATGTGGAATAAGGAGAACACTCATCCATTGCTGGTGGGAGTGCAAACTGTATAATTGCTTTGGAAATCTAAATAACCATTTCTCAGAAAAATGGGAATCAATCTACCTCAAGACCAAGCTATAAAAATCTTGGGCATATGCCCAAAAGGATACTCAATCATACCACGAGTTCACTTGCTCAGCTATGTTCATAACAGCATTATTTGTAATAGTCAGAACCTGGAAATGTCCTAGATACCCCTTAACTGAAGAATGGATGAGGAAATATGGTACATTGACCTCCTTTTACTTTCACAGTAGATTTATAGATGCTTTTATAAAAATCCATTTTTTTTTTTTTTTTTTTTTTTTTGGCTCTTGTACTTTTGACAAAATTCCCTCCTTGACTTTTGGAGTTTTCATCGAAAATTTAAATTGCTATAAATTGTAATATGTTATCTTCTAATTTTCCTTAAAGATATTTAATAAGGAAGGCAAAATTGCAAAATAAGACTCCCTACTGTAGAGAGAGAGTACTTCCATATTAAAACTCATAATACTTGACATGAAACGGAGGCCAGACGTTTATGCCTCGTGACGTGATTACCTGTGATTACCATGTCAGACTTCTTTAGAGTCTCATTGGCATCCCTGCCTCTCTTTTTCCCAGAGTCTTTTCTATCTTGGGAAATCCTTCCTAACCTCTTCCTGCCTAGCTATCTATGCTGAGACATTCCTCAATTATTAAATCTATCAACAGCTGCATTTTTACATAGGCTATTTATGGGCTTAAATAGGTGTTCAGATTCCTTCAAAATCTAACCATTCTTTTGATAGCTCAATTTTAAAGACTCATTTGTGTCATACTTCTTCTATCTGCTCTGTTGCTATGCTTTTAATAACATCATCAAAAATTTCAAGTATAATTGTGAACATATTCTCTCAAGTTGTCTAATTCTCTTATTTCAGTGTTTTCAGCACAATCAAAAGACTAGAAAGCAATGCTACTTTATCCTTTACTTATTAATCTTCCTATTTCCTTTATTGTTTAGTTTAAATTTATTTACTCATTGCTTAGTCTATTGTTCCATACCCCTTAACTCCTGTTTTTATCTCTCTCCCCTTGTACTCACTAAGCAAACACTTATTATTGGGTGAACCCATTTGCTACCTACATCATAACTTTTACTTCTGGTCTGGAACAGAGACCCCAGAAAGTTGTAACTCTGTATGGTTGGTTTGGTTTTTCAAGACAGAGTTTCACTGTGTAGTTCTGGCTGTCCTGGAACTCACTCTGTAGACCAGGTTGTCATCAAACTAAGAGATCTGCTCACTTCTGCCTCCCAAGTGTTAGGATTAAAGGTGTGTGCTCCCACAGAAGTTGTAACTCTGTATTGTTCTTTATGTTCAATGCTCTTATAAATACTGAGACAAAACTTGGCTTGAAAAGGGGCCTTATCAATTATCAGTGGATTAGAAGACAATGAAGGGGAATAGCATATGAGAAAGGTATACTATCCATTGTTCATGAAGCTTCTATTCCAGATAATATATATTAATTACACACCAGTATTCAACAGTAGAAAATTTATTTGCTTATTTGTCTATTATTAGTAATATTAAGGACCAAATCCAGTTCCTTGTTTATTGTAGCCCAACATTCTGCTGCTGAGTTACACACCCATCACTGAAAATGTTTTTAAAGTATATTAAATTCAACAATTCAAAACGCTGAATGTGTCAATCATTTACTTCATATCTAGTCTGTCTTCAAATCTGTATTCCACACTTTAAAATTCACATTTAGCTTAAATTATGAACCAGAAGCAGAAGAGAAGTACTTTACCTTCCCATTGTCATCTGCCCAGCATCTGCCAGCATCCCACCATGTACTCTGACTAGCATCCTTACAATAAATTATCTCTTTCTATGTCTTTTGATGCAGTGCCTTTGTTACCACACTGGTTTCCCATGCTCTTTGCTTCCTCAAGAACTCTCTCTGTTCTTCAAATTTCTAACTCTTACTTGTCACTTACTCACTCTTGCCTGCATGGTTTCTAACAATAAACGGAAGTGATTAATGAAAAAGTACATCTCAAGTATAGAGCAGCTAGCATGCACCATTTCCTGTTGTAGAAATGGCATGCCTCTCAATTCTTTTTGTCCTCACCTGGATAAGAATTTGTTATTCCCATTTTTATTCTGCCAAAAGTATTAATGAGGGTGGAGGTGTAATTTTTCCTCTTTGACCCTCTAGATGAAACTCCACCTTTGAAAACTTCAATAGCAAACCAAGAAAATGCTAATGCAGTTAACTTAGTGAATTTAGGTGCAGACTTCTGACATGAAACAGTGGAAATTAATTTAAATGGATTCTATAAAATAGTACCACACTAGCTCATAATTGAGTATAATAAAGGGTTCTTTATTTAGGGGTGGACTCACAGATCACAGTCTTCTGTACAAGTGGGGAACAGGAAATGAAAAAAGAAGGAGAGAGAGAGAGAGAGAGAGAGAGAGAGAGAGAGAGAGAGAGAGAGAGAGAGAGAGAAAGGAGAGAGAGAGAGCGCGCGCATTTTTAACTTGATCCAGCATCTCAAAGTCCATTGACTGAAGAAGTTTCCCCAGCATTTTCTCCTTTTGTCTAAATAAAAGAGTTCCAAACCCAATTCAAAACTATATACAATAAGAACAGGTATCAAGTATAAAATTAGAATCACAACCAGCATAAACAATATTAAACAAGAAACATATGCTAAATGTTCCAATAATTATTCTATCCTAAGGAGTCTAAGTCTTGTATTAGAAACGGCCTGGCTAAGTCATGAGAGGAAAGTAACTACAACTCTCTAATCTTCAACCCCATCAAAGACCTGAGAAGGAAATAATATTATTTGAGTACACATGAAGTACAATCAATTAACTTCCAAAATGTGCAATAAATGACTGAGACATCTAGCTACCTGGGCAATCACCCAAAGTCTTATGTGCAATGTTGGAGTAACCAACTTTGACTAAGGCCTAGAATAACTGACAGACCATTTTCAGAGGCAGAAATTTTTCAAAAATGTCTTACTGTCTTGGCAAGGCTTGGCAGTATTTTTCTGGTGATTTGGGATTCCTCTCTGTATGCTGCCGAATATGTTTTATTACTATTGGTTAATAAAGAAGCTGCTTTGAGCCTCTGGCAGGGGAAGAAAAGAGCAAGGTAGGCATTCCAAACAGAGATAGTGGAGAGAAGTAGGTGGAGTCAAGGAGACACCATGTAACCACCAATGGAGAAAGACACTAGCCACCAGCTGGAACCTTGTCAGTAAACCACAAGTCTTGTGGTAATACACAGAATAATAGAATTGGGTTAATTTAAATTTAGCTAGAAATACATTTATGTTATTCTCTAAAGAGTGTTGTAATTAATATAGTTTCTGTGTAATTATTTCAGATCTGGGCGGTTGGGTAACAATCAGCCTCCGTCTACAATTAACGTATGTCATTTTGAGTCTGTGAACTTGGAGGTACTTAATAGTGTTTTTTTTAAAGATCATATGTGTCTGAAATGCATTCCATCTGTTTCTCAAAGGATTTATCAATAATTTTCCTCCTTGCTGTAATCTAATACTTGAAAAATAATTCAATGGAGCCAAGATTTACTGTGGCTCCATGATTCAGGGGTCCAGCTTATCACAGTAACAGAAGGGTAAAACTGATGGTTCCATATGAGCAGATGAGAGAGACAAAGGGGAATTCCAGGGCTCACTTGACCTTATCCTTTTCTCACTTATATTCTGTCTTAGCTCTTGAGATGGCTAAGGTTTTCAGACTGCACCTTCTTCCTTTAACTAATCCTCTCTGGGAACACCCTTATAGACACACCTAATGTCGTATGTCCTCAATTACACCTCATTAGGTGTTTTTACTTCCAATCAAGCTGACATCAAAATTAGCCATTGCGGAGTAACCATAACTGGGGAGGTTAAGCCCATTGCACTGATCACCTCAGGATCACACCCTTTGTTAAATCTACATCTTCTATCTCTATCTCTGGGCTTACTTCTAGACAAACTAGTTTCTCTCAATCCACATTTCTGGTTCATCTTTCAGGAGAACTAATGGGGCAGAAGAGAGGAGTGACCAAAGAAAGATTAGCTATGATTCTATTTTCATATTACCTCATTAAGTCTGTCTTTGACTCACTACTATTGAGTTCTCACCATCACCAGACCAATGAATCTGATCTTCTTGTTACCAATGATTTATTTATGCCCAATTCAACAGTCAGTTATTTTTTTTTTTTTAGCTCCAATCTTACTTGACTTCTCAAATGCCTACTTTCATAGTTAATTACTTCCTTCTGGTTGACAAACTTTCCTCCCTGGCTGATGGGACACATATACACAAGCTATTCCTCCTAGACATTAGTCTAGGAGGAGTTATTTCCTATTTCTTTCCTAAATCTGGTAGCTGGGGTTTATCTTTGCTCATTCCTTAGACATTCTGTTTTGGTCTCAAAGTTTTCAATAATACAACTCTACTTCTACATCTGATACTTATCTCAAACTTCTCAGTCCTATAAGTGTCCTTGATACTTTAATTGAAACCACTTTCTTTCCTTGACTTCATCATTTCTTCATTCTATTCAAACTCTTGCTTAGTCCCAAGTCCCCAGGTATCATCATTATGTTTTCTCTTTTTCCCATACCCATCTCTAATCTATAAAGGAGTCTGTAAGGTCTAATTTCAAGTCATCACAAACCCAAATTATTGCTTTTATCATCTTTTATCTTTTATCCTACAGTAATCTTAGTTACTTTCAAAATGAAAATCTAACCATTTCCCATATATTGCAGAAAGAGTCTTCTTTAGTAGCTTTGTGAGTGGATTTAAAGCCCACACCTTTTAAAGCATGCTGTGAGACCACTGGTTTATCATCCCTGCTTCTTTTAAACACCCCCTGTTCTTTCCCAGTTGTTATCACTACTGCCTACTCATTCCTCTTTGTTCTGTGAGCTTGTCCTTGACAGAAGTTTTTATCCCACCTGGTCCCACAGCCATTCAGTCCCAAAGAAACACACAGAGGCCTACATTAATTATAAACTGGTTGTCTTATTAACTCAGGCTTCTTATTAACTAACCTTCACATCTTACAGTAACCCATAATTCTTGTCTCTGTTAGCCACGTGGCTTGGTACCTTGGTACCTTTTACTAGTGAAGCATTATCATCTTGCTTCTTCTGTGTCTGGGTGACGACTGCAGACTGAGTTATTCCTCTACCCAGAATTATTCTATTCTTGTCACCCTATATTTCCTGCCTGACTACTAGCCAAGCAGCATTTTATTAAACCAACACAAGTGACAAATCTTTACAGGGTACAAGAACATCGTCCCACAGTAACCCAGAGCTCTATCAAGTGAAAATGCTTTTCTTCCCACTCACTGGTCACTTCTGATATTTGAGTGTTGAGTCAAACTTTGTATTTCAGTCTTTCATTGGAGACCTCTCTAAAATAACCCTCCCCTTCTTTTTAAACTAATACAGGTGTCAGGGAGTTTGGACCTTCCCAACAAGCTAGCAGTAAAATTGTGGTTTCTGGAATCATGCTGCCATTGCTGTCAGATGTCTGTTACCTGAGAGTTCTTACCATTCCAGTTCAGAGAGAGAGAGATGCTGAGATGAAAGGTAGGAAGAACAAGAGACAATGAGTCTTACTCTCTTGTTGGAGATGAAAGAGCTATTTCAAAGAGAAGCAGCGTTTGCTTGTAGGACTGTCCTAAACCCCTGATTAGTATGGTATTGTACTTTAGTAGTTAGTGTATATAAACTAAATATGTTTGCAGTGTATTTAGTTACCTGTATGTACCAAATGCTAACAGCATTATATGGGGGGGGGGGTTAGCTAGACAAGATAGACTACAACGTGAAAATAATGTGGTGGTTCCTTCCGATGGCTTCAGACATCAAAGTGAATTGTAAAAATCTTGTCTGCTGTTAACAGAGGAAATTTTAAAGGGACTTGTATGAAACAACGAGACATGTTAGAATATGTTTTTTTTCCCCCTGGGTATAGGAGATTGAACCACTGGGGGTTTTGCAGTAGTGGGCATTTCTCTGAGGACAGGAAACATCTGAATTTGAATAGCTATGATGGAGAAATTCTTCCTTGTTATGGCTCTCTACTTGAGTTTCCTTTAAATCAGTGGAGAGACTTTCAATGTAAGAGTAAGAGAGTATAGACAAAAGAAAGGCAGAAACTATAGCAAGTTCAGTCTCATCCATCATGAAAGGACCTGGTCCTTTACAAAGCCATTGAGACTTTCTTATAAAAACACAGATCACTTTTGGGTATATATCCAAAGGATGCTCAATAGTGCCATAAGGACATGTGCTCAACTATGTTCATAGTACCATTGTTTGTCATAGCCGGAACCTGGAAGCAACCTAAATGCCCCTCGACCAAAGAATGGATAAGGAAAATGTAGTACATTTACACAATGGAGTACTACATAGAAAAAAAAAACACACACAACATCTTGAATTTTGCAGGAAAAACTGAGCTTGAAAACATTATTTTGAGTGTGGTAACCCAGACACAGAAAGACAATTATCACATGCACTCACTCATAGGTGGTTTTTAAACATAAAGCAAACAAAACCAGCCTACAAACCACAATCATAGAGAACTTAGACAACAATGAGGACCCTAAGAGGGACTTATATAGATTGAATCTACATGGGAAGTAGAAAAAGACAAGATCTCCTGAGTAAATTGGAAGCATGGGGACCTTGGGGGAGAGTTGAAGGGGGAAGGAAGAGGTAGGGAGGGGAGCAGAGAAAAATGTAGAGCTCAATAAAAATCAATAAAAAAACACTTTAAGCACAGATTCTTGTAGCAACTTTTTCTCAGGTGGGTTCTGTTTGCAAGTGGCAAGCATAGCTTATTTAAGAGAGATTTCCTGACTTATCTTTAGCTGCAAAAACCTTGCAGGTATTTTAAGAAGATCCACCAGAAAATACATAAATTGTGTTTATAAATTTCCAACAGTATGCTTCTTGGTGGTGGCAGGGACCTTGAAACTCCATAGAGTTGTGGCAATGAACATGGCTCTGGCTGGTACCTTTGCCATAAAGCTAGACTCTCAGAAAGCTAGGGAATGGACTGGAGCTTTAATCCTAGTCATATTCCTTAGCAAATTAAAGACTATGGTCAGAAAAAGAGATATTTAGTAAAGATAGATTCAGATGAAGAATCTAATCGCTAAATTATTTACAGTGTGTTAAAAATATATGTAGTCTTGGGAGAGAAAAGAAAAAGGATAAAGTCATTCAAATATAAAAGAAAGAGAATAGTTGGGTGTGGTGGCACACACCTTTAATCCCAATACTTGAGAAGCAGAGACAGGCAGCTCTCTCTGAGTTCAAGGGCAACCTGGTTTATAGAATGAGTGCTGCCGTGGTAGCCAAAGATACAGAGAGAAACTAGTCTCAAGAAAACAAAAATTAAATAAAAATAAAAGAAATAGAGTTTAAAATAAAGCCATGTAAAGATGGAAAATACACAGAGAGTCTGGTACTGTATATTATTGTGCTATCTTTAAATTGTTTGGTGGCTGAGGAAGGAGCAAAAGCTGCTAAAAGATATTTGATTATAAATGCTGCTGGATTAATCCAACATATATATTTTGAAAATGACTTGACTTCAAAATTTAAGTCAAAAGGTATGTTACTTTGGAGAAGAGGTTTTGCTTTTGTTTCCACAGGAATTGAGAGGTTGTAGATTCATTCTGGGCTAAGAGAAATCAGGTTTGATCAAGGAAGACCCCCCTGAAGAATCTCCAATAGGAGCAGATGGTCCAGATGAGCCAACATTTCAGAGGACCTCTGTTGGAGTTTCCTCTGAGTTCTACATTCAGAACTGTTTAAGACTGCTAGCTGAGATGATCAAGTCTTACACAATATTCCACTCATGACTTGACCATATTTCAAAATTTTCTTTAGGTCTCCATAAGATTATCAGTGCCCCCAGTCAGCAGGAAGTAGCCTGGAAAACATCATCCATATCCCCCCCCCCTCAAATGGATTATGAATGTTTTCCTTTGTTTAGAGTGTTGGTTACAAGTTGTTATGGCTAATGGTTAGGATAAAACTAAACAAAGGAGATTCAACTCAGAGTTCTTGTTTTACAAAAAGGTCGGAGGGGGCGGGGAGAGTGCTGTGGAACAATGGTCTGAGCTCTATGACTTGTATTTTAATAAAATGCTGATTGGCCAGGAGTCAGACAAGAAGTATAGGCAGAGTGATGAGAACAGGAGAATTCTGGGAAGAGAAAAGTCTTAGTCTGTAGTCATCACCCAGATGCAGAAGAAGCAAGATGCCTCACTGATAAAGGTACCAAGCCATATGGCTAACACAGACAATATGGGTTACTATAGGATGTAAGAATTAGTTAATAAAAAACCTGAGCTATTAGGTCAACCAGTTTATAATTAATGTTGACATCTTTGTGTTTATTTGGGACTGAATGACTGTGGGATTGGGCAGGACAGAAACCTCTGTCAACACCATGCCTGACCTTATTAGGTGGTTTTGGGGATTGAACTCAGGTATTCTTGTTTCACAGCAAGCCAAGTAAACTTTATCCCTAGCTTCCACCCAGGAAGAAACTTTAACATGGTATATTGATCCCAATTTTAGTCACTGAATAAGAATGTTTTTGCCTCCTTCTTTTTACCACAAATTCAAACTATGGAACAGATAAATAAGCAGTTCCTATGAAAAGGAAGAGAAAGAAGGAATAAGGTTAGGTTTACAGCAAATAAAAAATACTTTAGTCAGTATACAAAATTGTAATTTTTAACTAAATATTTAAGTGGTTGATACCATTATCATATAATATACATAATTATATATTCAGAAATATTTGCCAAATAATAACATATAAGATATTATCACCCTGAAAAGCAAGCCCGTTGAACTTACAACTGATAAACAAGCTCCCACAAAATTGCTCAACTCCATTAGTCATTAGGGCAATGCAAACACAAGCACAAAGAACCAAACTCATCAAAGGAATGCAATTTCAGTCATAATGATGTCCCTGGCTGAAGTTCTCAGTCCTGTAAAGAAATGTTGAGGACAGAGAATAGCTGGACTCACAAGAAACAAATGAAAAAAAATAAAAATAAAAAGCATAAATAAATAAATAAATAAATCTTATGCACACAGACAGAAATGTGCATAATGTTCATGGCTTGATACAATACAAATAGGAAATATTTAACATCTTCTAACATGTTCATAAAATATAGTTCTGTGGGACAAGAGATGGAGCGAGCTGCTGAGACACTTGACCGTAGACAGTGGGTCAAAGCACGTGGACTAAACTAGAGCAGACATTGGACCACCAGGCCTTGTGACATGTGGTGAACCTCTAAGATGCTGGGCAGTAGGTTCTGCCCCTTGGTATTCACAGACTTGTGTGGTGCTCACATGCTTTCCTAGATGAAGGATCACCTAATGACTTGCTCCTAGTTAATAGAAATCATAGAAGTGATGGCTACTCCTGATATTGAGTCTCTGACTTCTGTTTGGGTGTCTTTTCTTCCTTGCTTTCTCTGAAGGCCAGGTGTCTGCTGTCTCAGAAAGGCTCCACATTAGCCATGCACGGTGATGATGCCTTCAACCCTAGCATTCAGGAGGCAGAATCAGAAAGACGAGTTTGAAACTTAGGCTACTTATGGAGACCCTGTCTCAAACAAACAAACAATCAAACAAACAAAAACAAAGTCCATAGTGTCTCCAGATGCTGATCACCAAGAACCTGAGGCCTGCCAGCTGACACACTATTGAATTTCAGGCCAGGACTGCATTGAAACTTGAATTAAGAGTAAACTGTCACTGCATGCTTGGTGGAGATCCCCGTGCAGAGACAGATCAGAAAGCCATGCTCTGGTTTCCTCTTATATATGGGATGAGAAGCCCTTGTTTAAGGCATTAAAGTCTGCAGCAATGTAGAAGTGATATCCAACATACTGGCAGAGATATGTCCTAGGTCACCACTAAAGTCTAGGGTTTCCTTTATGAGAACCTCTAGGGAGCTTAGAACTCATCTAGGCATGGAATCAAAACAACAGTTGTCACCCCAGGCTAGGGCTGGTACTGATGGGAGTGAAGGAAATGTTCTACATGGTGTTGTGAATGCGACACGAGCGTATACATTTATGCTCTGAATTTTATCATATTCAATGCAACTCCTGAAGAAAAATGAATGAACAAGAGTGTCAGTATTGGATCAACTGAGGTGACTCTGAATATATTTAGATGTATAGATGATAATAATTGTATCGAATGACAAGGAAAGAAGTCTTTTTCAGAGTGCTTTGTTTTTGTAAGATGAAACGGCTAGAGTTTTGAAGAAAGACCGGTATGGCGCACCTTAAGACAATTGTGCCAAATGAGTCAACAGATGATTTAAAAACTTCATTAAAGCATCTAAACAGATGAGGCCTGAATAGCCTCACAACCCAGAAGCACAAAATCCTTATTGGCGATGGCTTGAGATCCTTAGTATCGGAGAGGCTTCTTTATTTCCTCGTACAATGTGATTGGCAAAACAGTACCTTTAATTTTGTTCCAACAATACAAAATACACAAAGAAACTGAGAACTAAAGAATTTGTCTCCATTTGCTCAAAATTAAAAGACACCGAGGAGTGCCTTAATAATAGGCCAGGGCTCCTGGCTAATCTTGGGGAACAAAACTGGTCCCCATCTAGTCAACTGCCTGAGCACAATGCACTTCCTGTGAAAAGAATGTTTAGGAAGTGGGCCGGTTGGCGGGCAGCTCCATAGGATGGCAATATAGGAAATTATTTACATTATCAGAATGGAATGCTCGGAAAAAAAGATACATTTAACTTGCCTGTGCACTAACCTTATCCTTTCAAGATCCTTCAAGAGGGAAAGAAAACTCAAGTAAGAAAGGAAACTCGGGCAAGGAGAAATAGATACTGAATGGCAGGTGTCACCAGAAATTTGCAGAAAGGCAGGTCATCATGAAGGTTAAACAAGGACACAGTCCTATCCAGAGCACCTGTCCACCTAGTCTACTTGAGGACAGCTAAGGACGGGTGATTTAACCCATGTGAATGAGAAACAAGCGCTCTGCGACTGTCCCAGACTCAGCATTGTCTGCACTCCAGCATGGAAGAGTGGAGCAGAAGCAGGTAGACATAGCACAGCACAGAAGTCAGATATCCATCATCAGAGAACTGAGAACCCATCCGGACACCACCTGATCAAGGAACCAGTCTGTCTGGAGCTGAGCATAATGCAGCTCTGGCTGAAGACACTTTCTTTGAGTTTGGATCATTTATTCTGAGAATTATTTCAAACAATTATTGGAACACTTGAGGAGGTTAATTAATACATTATATATTATTTTCTGATTGGAGAATCTTAATTTAAAACTGAAGTATAGTTAGGTACAAAGATTTTTCTGACCATAAGCCATAGAGAAGTGGGAAGTAAGGAGAAAGAGTCAATGATGTTAAATATATCAAGGATATTGAATTCTTACTGGAAAGTGAATGAATAACTTTGCTGGTACATCCCTACACATCTACCAGGAAAACTACTAGCTCTCCTTTCTTATTTTGAAAAATATTTATTTGTATTTTATGTATATAAATGATTGCCTTATTCACCAAAAGTGTACCTGATGCTCACAGAAGTCAGAAGAGGGAGTTGAACCCAGTGAATCTGGAGTTATAGGCAGTTGTGAATCTGAACCCTGTTCTCTCCAAGATCAACAAACACTTTCAACCACTGAGCCATCTCTCCAGAGTGTATGCCTTAAATGTTCAGCTAGGACCACAGAGTAGGGATTTATGAGGGAATGAGGCTCTTATGTGTTCTTACAAATGAAGTTGGGAGCAGGATGTAGGGAGGGCTCCTGGAGAACTGGAAGGGAAGAGTGAGATACAGATGTGACTTAGACATGTTGTAGTCATCTATGCACCTGTCAGACTATATTTAAAAGACTTGTAAATCTCAGACAGGCGTGGTGGTACACACCTGTAATCCCAGTATTTGAAACACCGAGGCAAGAGAATCAGTGTGAGTCCAGTCCTGGGCTACATGGTGAGTTCCAGATCATATTGGACTGCCTTGGAAGACTCTACCTCAGAGGGAAAAAAAAATCCCAGAACAAACAATCCAACAAAAGAGAACACAAACAAAAAGTCTTTGAAAATCAGGGAGGGACAAGTAAAACTTAGGTACAATCATTACTGAAGCAAAGAATAAAGGAATGAATATTAAATAAAATTGTTTTTCTCTTAGGGAACCGGTGGGAAGATCCTCTTGTGCTCCCGAGCTAAGTGGCAAGCTGGGGACTTTGCCACCTCCCTAGGCAGCAGTTGAGGAATGGTCCTCAACTTCTGGGAAAAGAGAAGGCTGATGGGGCAGTGATTCAAGCATGACGCCAGGATAATGACACATGAGATCAGGAAGTCAGCCCACTCACACCTCAACTTTCATGCTTGGGCAATGTCCTGGATGCAGACAGAAGCTCACAGGGAGCTCCAAGAACACTGTCCAGGACTAACTGGAGTTTCAGCCAGTAGGAAGAGATTCTTCCCTGTGAAGGAAATACAGTTAGAGACTTATAGGATATTTCAAACGGGATTTTAAATTAATTCTGAGATCTGGGAAGACAGCTCAGCCAGTAAAAATGCTTGCTTTGCAAACACTAGGATTTAGGATTTAAGTTCAGATTTCCAGAACTCATATGCTGGTCACCATTAACCCCTTCTCTCTCTCTCTCTCCCTTCCCCCCCTCTCTGTTTGGGATGGGGTGGGTGACTGTGTCAGGATGATGCTTTGGCTTTGGCTACCAGTCTAACTCTGGGTTCAATGAGAGATTGAGAGATCCTGTTTCTAGGGAAAAAAAAGATGAGGGTGTAATAGAGTAGGACATCCAACATCTGTCTACTTCTGTTCTTCATCATGCACAGCAGAACACACACACACACACACACACACACACACACACACACACACACCAATTCCTCTGAATATGAGCTTTTGTTCATGACTGTAAGGCATCATCATCGACACAATGGGCTTTTGTTTTCTGGGTGGAAATTATCATTCCTTCCAGACCAGTGGGAAGTCACTGGGGCCACTGCCCTGACTCCTTGAAAGGACTGTTTGCTGAACAGTCTACTTGTGAGGAGTCTCCAGACTCCGGTGGAAGGAGGAAAAGCCCTTGTAGCAGTTCTTGACTCATGTATTAATAAAGAGAGACTGACAGACTTCCAAGCTTGGCACACCCTCTATGAATTGGACTTACTGTCATCATCCCTAAGACTGCATGATGGTGAATCTGGGTGATGAATAAGTGTCAGACTATTGTGTGATGGTTGCTGAGGGAAAGCCAGTACTCTGAATAGTAGAGTTTTCTGTAGATAACAATGGACAGTCCTACTGTCAATCATTCTGGGGAGACATGAGTGCCAGGATTAGAAGTGAGACTCTTGGGTTCCATTACAGAGCAGAATGAAGGAGAAGCACCTCTTTTCTTGGGAGCTATTGTCATTTTGGTCTAGAATTGAGATTTCCCTGGCTACCTGGAACACTTCTGTGGGAGCAGAATAAAAGCTGGGAAGAATGTGTCTTGAAATTTAGAAAGGCCTTCGGACAGTTCCTACATGCAACAGAGGGTCTTGAATGATGATTCCATTTGATACCAGCTTCTAGCAGCCTTTTAAAGATGACTCCCCCCACCCAAGTTGAGGGAGTTTATTCAAACTCATGTTCTGCTCTGCTTGCTCTTCACTAAAGCTGTGTTTCAATTTCTGGTTGGCAGGTTTTTGTTTGTTTGTTTGTTTGTTTGTTTGTTTGTTTTTTTCAGGCTCAACATTACTGTAGTGTTTGAGTTGACCCACACTTGCTTCATCCCAGACCACAGACACAGAAGTGAGTGGGTGTGCGAAGACTGGTTGGTGCTGAGTTGCACAAGGTAGATTGGGCCAGTGGATCAGAGGTCAGCCTTTACCTCCTAAGATTAGTTACCCCTTGTCAATGCCGAGACTCCTCCCAGGTTCAGGCACATTACCCTGCCCCTCTGCTTCTTCTCCCTCCTCCTCTTCACTTGTGCTTTGGGCTCGAGATGATAGGCTATTTCTAAGTAGCCTATTTGGGGTGGGAGCTCACTGTACAGCCCGTGGTAGCCTCAAAGTCACAGTTCTCCTGCCACTACTTTCTGAGTGCCACGAATTCAGGTGTGAGCCACCACATCCAGCTCAAACTACTTGTTTCAGGTTTGCTTTCTGTTGGCTATATCATAACTCACCTGGATTACTGTAGCTTTGTGTGTTTAGCTCAAACCTCTTCCAATTATTGACTCTTCTTTGTCATTTTTCTTATCTTTAAAACAAATACCAGAAAAGCAGATAATAACTTGCTTTTCTACCTTGTCCATTGTTTTAGCAGTGATTTCCAAGTGATTTTGAAGAACAGAATATTAAAAGAGACATGTCTGAAAAGTGCCTTGTGCTTCCTTGTATTTCACAATGATTTCAAGTTGATTTTTCTACAGATAATAATCATAACTACATTCAAGACAAAAATCATCTAAATCAATATATTTAAAAATATTTTAAATAAACTTTCAAGATCTGTTTTAAAATATAATTCATGTAAAAACATATGCAATTGAATCTATCCCCAGGGTGTTCTATGTTGCCATTATAAGCAATGGAAAGATGTTTCTCTAAATTATAAATGCACATTGCCTTATGGTAGAAATTAGACTAATAATGTGCAGCAAATGAGGAATTCCAGGTCATATGCTAATGTTAATATACTTAATATACTGCACCTAAAACTTAATAATGTGAGTTGAAGTATCACTCCTGTGCTTCCTTAGTGTTTACAGGCTAGATTTGAACTACTGTTATTTTGCAAGAGAAGTTACAAAGCAGCTGTGCTATCGTTAGACTTATCAGTATTCCCTATCAGACAGCACAGTGCAAACAACCAAAGACACAGTCTTGCTGAAGTTTCAGCCACTTGGGTAGACACCCATAGCCAGTTAGATTGCAATTAATCAAAAGAGCTAGTTAGGGTCATTAAATACTTAGGAACATTTAGAATAGAGCTGAATACATCAAAAATATCTACATGTGTGTCTGTGTCTAGAGACATGCACAATTCATAATGATCAAGGGAATCGTGGGTAATGAACGTGACAGCTCATTACAAACCCCTAGTAATCCCTTTCATACCTTGAAGTTGAATGAATTACCATTTCTTCCAGGACAAGTTCTCCCTCCTCAGCATGGCTTGTCATGAGCCAGTCACAGGGGTTCTCCCCTTAGCTCTTCTGAACCAACAGCCCCTTCTGTCTCCATCATGTAAGAAGCTTGCCCAAGTCTCTCTAGTGCTTCTCATGCTCTGGCCTTGCTGCTGTTACCTTTACTGGATCACACCTCCCTCCACCTCTACCTCCCCTTTCTATTCTTATCTCAAGCATTTTTGCTCTTCACAGAACTAAGAGCCTGCTATAAAGTGTCTTAGCCCTTCAGCCCTTCAACTGGAGGAAGAGTCCTGACAAGGACAAAGAGACATCTCTGTGCTGACATGCCCTTACCTCCCTGTACTGCAGAAAAGTCAGCTCTCCGCTGGCTCCCAAACATTGACTGAGACTGGAGAAGACGACACAGTTTTCCCTGAGGTCATGGGCAAAGAAAGACAGGAGAAGAGGAGCTGGAAATCTCCAAAGGGGAGAAATTTGGATCACTGTCTCTGAGACTAGAAGGCCTTCCCCGCAGACTTCAGCTGATAGTGGCTTACATGTGTCAGGAATGAGACTGGGGAGCAACAACCTAGGAAGATCTGAGTCCTGAGAGCTCAGGGAAGCCCCACTCTTTGAGGAAGTGCATGGCTTAGATAAGGATGCTCTCTGAAGTAAGCAGGGTAAGGTGAATGAAGGCAGTCACATGCTCTGCACCTTAGTGTGGGCTGACCCAGGGCTCTGACCATGGATTTTGAGTGGGTTTTGGGGATCAGCAATATATCTGACATGGATTTCTTTCTGAATCCTGCCAGCAGAGTTCCAAGGGTATGGGCTCTATTGTCACAAGCCAGTGGCCAAGGGTTTTCCCACCTAAACTTTGAGTCACCTTGAACAGAAGTGTGGTCTGTGACTCCTTTCTCCAGCTTTAGGGTAATGATGATGGCTTTTGATCCCTGTAAATGTTTGTTGAATGATGGTGATATTGCAAGCCCCATTTTAGAGCACATTTTGTTGGGGGAGATTGTCCTATGACCAGATTTGAAAATTTTTTATCTTAGTAAATCACATTTAAAAAAAAAAGAAGAAAAGAAATACAAAAACAAATGAACAGATAGCAAAAACTCAAACAAGTAACAAACAAAAAAGCAAAAACCTATATCAAAACCTCATTTGAACAATAAGTGAAAGAACATGTTTTTGTTTTTTCTTTTTCTTCTTTAATTCCTTACTTACCACCTTCCTTCCTTGCTTTCTTTTCTTAGTGGGTCCATAGAAGGTCACAAATATTGCCAGTAATTAAAGCGCAAAGGTAGTCATTTTGGGTATGGATAAATGGTCAGGTAAGCACTTCTTTTCTCTGATTTTAATATCTGGCACAGATAATCCATGGCATTCGGGACAATTTTCCTTCAGTGGTTTATTTTATCATGTTAATGAGATTTGGAGAGACTGCCTGGGTTTTGTTTCAACTTGTGAAGTGGTTGCCCAGATTTTGCACACAGCGGACTGGATGGGAGGATCCCATGATCTGAATCAGGTGTGTTCCTGGCACCGAGTGGACTCAGAGCAGGCGGGTCCGGGTTTGGGAGTGGGGAAGCTCAGAGCAGTGTCAGCGAAGGGGACGCGGGGAAGGTTGGGCGGCAACCCCCTCGAGGCAGAAGAGGGGCGTGGGAGAGCAGGCAGAGGGTGGACCGGGACCGCTTTCCCGGGGAGTGAGCTCCCTGGCGGCCGCGGGGAGCGTAGGGCAGGCTCGGGCAGCTCCAAGGCGGCCCCGGAGGTGATAAAACTTGAGAAATAACTAGGAGGGGCCACCCAGCGTCTCCCTGCTCCAATCCAGTTTCAGACAAGAACACGCTCCTGGGCAAAGAAGCTTGAGAGCGGCCAGAACGACTTCTAGACAAGCAGCTGCGAAAAACCTCCTGCGCCCTGGCTCTCAGGGTCCCCGCTAGGAGCCAGCCTGCGTCCTTCTGAGGTGCACCAAGCAATGGCCATCGCTGGGCTCCAGAAACCCTGGTGCGGAGCCCTCTGCGCACAGCTGCTGCTGGCCCTCTGGGTAAGTTACCTGGGGTTGCAATCCGATGGGAACCCAAATGGGAAAGAGAAAGGGATGAATTCGCCCTGGTTGCTGCGGGGGCACAACAGGTGACAAGTGATGGGCTAAGTGTCTCTGATCAGTTCTTGACTGGTTTAAATTCGGACTGGAGAGGTGACAGGCGATAAGTCATCATGCGACTATGCGACCCCTTGAAACTTAGTTTTTTTTCCCCCCCTGGGCCGCCATAGGCGATACCTGAATTAGGAGTGGTTCTCTGGCTACTCTGCGCTGGTGTCTTGGTTCTGGGTGGGCAGCGGATGCTATTTGCTCCTTGCCAGCAGCTCCTAAATTGGAGTGGTGATTGGGACTAGGGAGCCTTGAGTGGAAAGAAAGGACGACAGTTTGGGGGGGGGGTGTATTTAGGAGCCTTGACCTAGCAAAAGACAGATGTGGTGGGACTCAGGAGCTTTCTTGCCTCAGAGTTTTGTAGTGTAGGGCCAAAGTTGTGTCCCTGGGATGTTATCCTCGGGTTTTCTCTGAGAAACCGTGTTCTCAGTTTTTCCTCCCCTAAAAGATTACTCCAAAGGCTCGCTTGAGCTGCCACCCCCGTGCCAGCTCGCGCGTTCACCTACGCTCTGTGTGCTGGAGATCCAGGTGTGGGAAGGCTGCAGAGGGTCGCACCGGAGTTCCATGGGGGTGACAATAGGACTGGGGTCGCAGGACTAATAGACCCAGGGCAAGATGCAGTTGGTGTCTCCAGTCTGGCTCTGGAGAGACACTGTTCCAGTGCAGAGCTTCTTCTGAGATCTCAGGGTTAAACTCCTGATTTGCCTGGAAAAGTGGTTAATGACAGTTTTCTGAGAACCAGGAAAACTTGAGTGGAAAATTAGGAATTCTGGGTGCATGGTAGCCTGTAAAGCGAGCAGAGCATGTGACCACTTCGATGCTCCAAAGACATGCAAGAGGTTCAGGGGACCAGAGGAGCTGGGCCACTGTGTTATGTCAACCTTGTTTAGTTGTTTGCTTTCTTACTTTTTAAGAGTGGTTCAGGCTGACCTTGAACTGTCTACGTAAAGACAGGCTCATCTTGCCACCACTTTCTCTGTGCTGTCATTACAACCATAAATCATCTTCTCTGGGTCTAAGTTGATGGCGGTGGGGCCAAGTCTCATCCCCTCTTGAACCAGAGAGCGACAGACGGATATCAGACTGTGTTCAAGATCGGGAATACATTAGGAACCAGAAAAATTGCAGACGAGCCCAGCGATCTTCCTGCAACAGTAAGAGTTGCGGTTGGAAGTTACTGTAAATGTGGCCCCCTCGAAAGTTGTGCTCTCCTGGGATAGATGTGTTGGAATGAATTTCCAACAGTTTTGTTTAAAAATATGACTTTGCTGCTTACATTTTCACTGAGAGAGGAATTAGGAAACAAGGCGAAGAGACTCCAAGTGTTTTGTTCTGAGGATTAGGGGCACTAGCCAGAAAGGAGGGCACAGGGCTCTATGACAGGGACCTGTGGATTCAGGGTTCTGGTGGGTCGAGGCTGGACGGTGCAAACAACAGAATCAACTCAGCTCAGTGGCGTGTTCCTTCCGGTTGTTGCAAGAGGAATTGCAGAGTTTAGGTTAACAGTGCACTCGGAGATTGGAGCATGTATACAGGTTGGGCGTTTCTCTCCCCAGAAGCCTCCAGTTTACAGATGTGTTGAATTCCACAACTAAGTGTTTTTTTCCCCTAGCAATCTTCGAGCATAACATTAATGGGGCATTTTAGAAGCACCTTTAATTACGTGGAGATTAGGCATGGAACTCTAAAAAAACAGTGACCTTTTTGAGGAGGGCTTTTCAAAGAGGCTTTAGCACATGTCAAAGACTCAACATGCTTAATACCTCACCCCCTCCCGCCCCCCGCCACCGGTTATAGGCAGGTGGAAGAAACTTCCAATTGGCAAGTTCCTGCATCTCTTTCCCACCTCCACTCTGAACTGCCATAGACACAGCTCAGAAAGGAGACAGATTAGGAAAACAAAGTAGGAGAAAGACAGCCATCTCACTAGTAGTGAAAGCTCTTCAGTATCATTTTTAGATTTTCCTCATTTAGTGCGACAACAGATTATCAAGAGTGAAGAAACTAACACTAGATCAGCTGCTCTCTACCTGTCATGGAAGATGGGATCTCTAATCTTTATGTTTAATGCAGTTCTCCACATCAGAACTGTCATTGCAGGCCCATGTGCTTTTATAATTTATAAATGGTATATTTTTGAGAGAGTCTACCATTTTCCTAAAGGACTCCTCTTTCAAGATTCCCCTGTCCATTCTGTCTTCCCTTCTTAGCGTGTATAAACGTACCTGCAACCGATGTTGGCAAACATGCCTTCCATCTTTTCAGGTTGTATAATATTAACTAACGGGGGACCCCGTTACCAGGAAGACTTTGCTCTTGAGGATATTTGGCATACTTAGAATAAAAGGGAATATAGAAATTTATATTGACTTTTATTAGTGAAAGTGGATTACAGCAAATAAAGTATTAAAGGGGGAGAATCTTTATCTTAAAGCCTCATTGTAAGAAAGTCAGAGTGTAAGCCAAGCACAGTGACATTTGCCTTTAATCACATAGACTGAGTCAGGAAGATTGCTAGTCTTCATAGTCTTGTCTACATAGCAAGCTTCAGACCCGTGAGGCTGTATAGTAAGATCCTACATGACAATAAAAGGAAGGAAAGAAAGTCAGAGTTTTAATGTGTGTTTAGACTGCTACAGTGTCTCTCCCACTCCCAGGTAATCCCAGAGCTCACACTTGGTTATTGACAACTTTGTAAACGAGGTTGTTGATAGTCATATTGTGATGACTAGGTCTTGAAGCAACTTTTGACTGTGGATGAATGCAAAGCCGTGCACATTTTTTTGACCCTGTTGTAATCCCCGTGCCCGGTGTCTTCCATATATGGCGTCTCTGCAGAACTGTGGTTAGTCACACTTCCCACTGAACCAGAATTCCATCTTACAGTGAGTTTGGTTAGGAGGAAATTTATTAGAATCATCAAATGCTGTGACTGCAGAGTTGTAGATCTTAGTGTTTGGTTTCAGTTTTCTGGAGGTGGTAAACATTTGAACGCTAGTGTTCCCATGTCATGGAGGATGTGTCCACGGGAGAAAGGAAAGGTCTAAATTCTAGTGTCAATTACTCTGCTCAGTCTGGGTATCCTTGGTGCCGCAGGCGGGACATCCATGGCGTCAACTGCCATTCTTCTTCTGCATCTCGGCTACTGAACCCAGGGCACATGCCCTGCCGCTGAGCCACACCCAACCCCGTTCTGTAGCTCCGTTTGCTCTGGTGGGGGGAGGTGTACTAGGCAAGTCTCTTCTCTGCACTGAAGTCATAAGACCAACCTTCTCAAAACCAAACAGTTGCAGGCGGCTGCTTTAATTTTCCACTTGGAGTTAGATCTTTGCATCAGAGTTTAATGATAATTTCTCATAATTTTGCAATCACATCACTAAAAGAAAATTATAGAGTACTGTAAAATAAAACCAATTTTGTTACATTTTAAGGCTATTTTAACATTATTTTCCAAATAAGGTATTTGAAGTTACTCTTGAGAGGTCTTTGTTTATTCGAGTTGTCAATGAATTCATCAATTTTTTTTTAAAATAAAGTCTTTTATCTTATATTTTTAAAATGTATTGCGTTTATGTATTTATTTTTGGAGAGCCTATATAATGGTACATGTGTGGAAATCAGAAGACAGCTTGTGGGAATTAGTTCTCTTCTTCTGCCATGAGTTCCAGGGGTAGAATCTAGGCTTGTATGTGGAGGTCAGAGAGAAAAATGTAGAATTTAGTTTTCCCTTCTACCATGTGTGTTCTGGAGACGGAACTCAGGTTGTCCAGCTTGTGGGTAAGCCCAAACGTTCTGTTCTTCTTTAAATTCAGTAGACCAGCAAGAAGTGAATAACCCAGAGTTATACAGAATGGATACAGAACAGAATTCTGACAACAGAAGTGTGTGGACTCTTCTTAGCTCACTTTCTGAGGTCCCTGTGCGTTGAGAAAGTCATCTCATGTTGCCATGGACGTCATGTATGGGAAACAATGAAATACAAAACCCATGATGGGTCTAAAAGTTATGTCCTAAGAAGCATTGCCCCAGGAAATGGAAACATCTACAGTTTGTGTTATAACATGCTAACGATATATTAGGAAAACAAAACTGTCGTCAATTCCAAATAAGCAGACAATTCAAATTTATCATTTAAAGAAATTCTTGGCAAATTGGTTATATGGGAATGGTCTCTCTTAACTCAGTGAAATATACGTAACAAAACTGAACTGGGCTGGAGAGACAGCTCAGTGATTAAGAGCACATACTGCTCTTGCAGAGGATCCAGATTTGGTTTCCAGCACCCACTTAAACAGGCTCACAACTGCCTTTAACCCCAGCTCTAAAGAATCTGATGACCTCTTCTGGCCTCTGTGGGAATTTCCACTCAGGCGCACATGCATACACATACACACATTCTTCAACTCTCTTTCTAGCTATATTATCTATTTATCATCTATCTATCTATCTATCTATCTATCTATCTATCTATCTATCTATCTATCTATCATCTATCATCTCTCTATCTCTCATTCACTCATAAACAAATTATATAATTCAGTTTTTTTAAGAATTTAAAAAGAATGATTGAATGTAATGAAAAGAGTAAAAAGACACATAAATAATGGTGAAATAGTAAACATTCTCTTTAAGCTGAGAAACAAAGAAAATTTGACCATTGTAACTGTTTTTTTTAATATATATATTCTATTGGAAGGCCAAATAAACACAAGCATATGTATGAAGGGAGTTACGGAAGAGGTATAGGGAGGAGTGAAAGAAAATAATACCAGCGGACATTGTTTGAGATGCAGGACCAGCTTTGCAGAAGGGAGATCAGGTAACCATACTATAGCTAACAAAAGTCAGCAAATTTCTTTCATATAAGGTCAATTTAAAATAATTTAAAAGTTATTCCTTTAGACTGTCAGCAGACAGATATATAGATAAAAGAAGAAGCCTATTTATGGTAATGTTATCATTGATGTATTTAAAAACAACCTAGCATACTGACTGTGGTGGTACATATGAGCAATCTCAAGACTCAGGAGGTAGAGAGGGAGGATTATCCTCAGCTACAATGTGGATTCAAGGCCAACTGGAGATTTGAGAAGCTCAATCTCAAAGAGCAAAAGGAAGTAAATAAAAACAGTCTAATGGATCCTGGAAGAACTTCATTGTGCATTCAGAATGCCTCTTCAAATGGCATAGCACAATTTACAAATGAATTGAAAGCATGTATTCACCATGCTTAGGGGCCCTTCCACATCAAAGTCTTTAAAAAACGTAAGTAAAGTTTCACTGAAAGCTTAAGTAACATAATTATAAAGTTTCTTTGAGAGACTTGGATGGTAAAAGAGCTTTCTTTAAAGGGAAGTGATATAGGTCCTGGGGCCACCTTCTTAGACACCAAGATTTGATATAAAGCTGTACTGAATAAAACAGTGGAACACTATGGACAGATAGATGCATACAGATAGAACCATGGAGAAAGCCGAGAAGAATGCATATGGCAGAAGTAGGTATTAGGCTTATTTGTGGATGTAACACCATGAGCTAAGATCGGGAGAGTCATTGTGAGGGTGCTGTCAGTAGTGATCCCTGCAGCAGGAGGTAAAGATATATGGATAGAAGACAAAGATAGAAATGGTTTTACAGTTTGAGAAGAAAATATTGGTTGAGAGCTATTAAGTCATATTAAACCCAAACCAGAAGAAATTATTAACACAATTGATTAAAATTGCAAAGAAAATAATAAAGTTATTTATTTTAAAATTGTAACCACATATATAAAATATTCCACAAATTATGAAAAGTAAGAGACCCTATAATTAAAAAAGTAAATTAAACTGGGTGTAGTAGCATATGGCTTTAGTTCCAGCATTACAGAGGGGGAAGCAGTGGATTTTGAAGGTAGCCTGATAAATACAGTGAATTCTCGGATAGCCAGGGTTATGCAGTGAACCCCAGTGAAGATGAGAAGAGGGATAATTCAGTGGTGCAATAGAAGACAAATGGCAATAAGGTGAAAAAAAATGTTGTCTCAAAAAATTTTAATATGCAAATGACACAGTTATCAGATTAATATATTAAAAAGAAATCAAAACAATTTCAAGATAGTAAAAGAAGTGCACACCAGTGTTCCAGCTCCATGAATAGTAAGACTTGGAAGACAATTTATCAATAAGCAATGATAAGCAGTGAGACAGAGCATTCATAAGAGCAAGGTGGTTTGTTTTCTAACTTTCTTTTTATTTTTTATGTCTTTCACGTCATGCTTCTCCATCCCATTCATTTCTCTGTCCCTTCGTTTCTACCCTCTGCCCTTGCAACTTCCCCACCAAAATAAAATAAAATTTAAGAGAAGAAAATAAAGAAAAAAGAAAAAGAAAAAGGAAACACCAATCTCATCATGGAAGCTCTAGTGTGACACAGTGAGTCACACAGGAAACCTTTTTATCCACATATCTTTACTTGCCTGTGTCCATTGCAAAGAGTCATTGGTCTGGTTTCTGCTACACTGTTGATGCTGCTCTTACTGGGACTCCTTTTGGTTATCTTGTGGTTACCCTGTGTCATGAAGATCCTGCAGCTTTGGGTCTGCATGACCCGTCCCTTCCTGTGCTCCCACAGATCACAGATGGAGTAGATGTAGGGGGAAGCTAACACAACCCTGATTCTGGCCCTGAGTAGCTGCAGGGTGGATCAGCCTGCCAGCTCTCCCTTGTCTTCACTCCAGTGTGAGCTCCCTTGTCTTCACACCAGTGTGAGTTCCCTTGTCTTCACTCCAGTGTGAGCTCCCTTGTCTTCACTCCAGTGTGAGCTCCCTTGTCTTCACACCAGTGTGAGCTCCCTTGTCTTCACTCCAGTGTGAACTCCCTTGTCTTCACACCAGTGTGAGCTCCCTTGTCTTCACACCAGTGTGAGCTCCCTTCTCTTCACTCCAGTGTGAGCTCCCTTGTCTTCACTCCAGTGTGAGCTCCCTTGTCTTCACACCAGTGTGAGCTCTCCTGCAGTGCTTTGGCAAGTTCATCCCTTTCATCAATGAGCCAGGGGCAAGGCCAGTTCTGCTTTCATGTCCTCAGGGTGGGATCTCCCACACTTACACCTTCAGGGTCAGCTCTATTGTGTTGCTCAGGCATGGCATAGGGGCCACTCTCCTGAGTTCAGGACAGGGATTTGTATGGCAGTTTATATCATATATTTTAGTTCCTTGTACCTACAAGGGATGCTCAGTTTATTATCTCAGAATGAAAAATGAAAACAGTATAAATAACCATAAATATTGAGTAATGATAAAATTATATTAAGAATTTCAATTAATGTTAGAAAATGTCAATATTAGAATAGGGCTCTTGATCTTTATGTCTACACACAGTGTTAAATTAGCATGAGTTAATCACTTAAATCCTAATGTACTTGATTATATCAGAGCCGAAATTCTTTCTCATAGTTTTGCAGTATTTCCTGAGATTTCATATGTTAATCTGTAGATCTGAAAGAGGTAGAGGTGTATGTGTAAGGAATAATGATTTTGCCAATGATGCACCCTTTTCTGTTTCAAACATACTTTCTGATGTCTCCCTGAAGCAGAATTACACTCTTAAAGCACACAGTTCAGTGACTTTCAGCAAATATAGACTGCACAATGATCACCATGGTCTAATCCTGGAGCATTTCCATAGCTTTCCCAAGAAGAAGACTTGAGTTCATTTCTAGTTGCTTCCTTTTCCTTCTCCCATTGTAGTCAACCAACACTGTCCTCTGTCTCTATGTAGCTGCCTGTTGGGACACTTCTTAGAATGAAATCATATTTATACATACACACACACACACACCACTGCCTCTATTGTGTCAGGATCTGATGGATGTAATGATGACAGATTTACCCATATTTTAGAATGGATCAATAGTATGACTTTTAAATAGCAGAATAATATTCTATTGCATGCTAGATCATATTCTGTTGATCTATTCACTTTTGGGTGGGTGTGTTTGCCCTTCTTGCTTCTTATCAACAATGCTGTTATGACTATACATGTAGAATTTGGTGTGGACACAGCTATTAAACTGCATAGAACTGCTGGACTATCTTTATTTAATGTTTAATTCTCTTAGAAATTGCAACTGTGTCCAAATATCCATATCACTGTCCAATTCCATGGAAAATACAGGAAGGTTCTAGTTTTTATGTATTTTTAACATCAACTTGGCATTTCTGTTTTGTTTATGCTAGCTCAGCAGGCATCTCATGGTTTAGAGTGACCCATGCCTTTGGGCATTTCTTCATCTTTTTAACCATCATTGGTACATCTTTGAACACCTGTATTAAAACCTTTACCTATTTTTTCATTAGTTACTATCTTTGTGGAGTTACAAAGTATCTTTATATACTACATATATGTCACTAGTTGTTCTTTCATTTAAAAGTATTATCTCCCATCCTATGGGCTTTATTTTCACTTTCGTTACCATATTGTTTGAAGCACAAAGGTTTTTAATATCAAACAAGTCCTGCTTATCCAGTGCTGTGTTTTGATATTGTAGCTAAGAAATTATTGCTCAACGTGGATTGAGAAATTTTCTTTTAAATCAGAAGTTCTCAACCTATGAACTGTGACCCTTTTGGGGAATGTATATCAGATATTTACAATGTGATTCATAACAGAAGCAAAATTACAGTTATGAAGTAACAATGAAATAATTTTATGGCTGGGGTCCTCACAACATGAGGAACTGAATTGACAGGTTGCAGCATTAGTAAGGTTAAGAACGACTGTTCTAAGTAGTTTTCATCCTTATCCTTAGGTCTGCAATCCACTCTGTTAATTTCTGGGCATGGCATGACTTAGGGGCTCATTTTCACTTTGATCGTCCCAGCACCATTTGGTGAGATTTCTGACCCTTGAACTTTCCGGGGACTATCCAGAAGAGAGGCTTATTTCTAGGATGTCTGTTCTAATCTGTTAACAGCGTTTGACTTTGGTTAGTGGAGCTTTGAGCTATTTCAAAGCAGAATAATGTCAGCCTTCCAATTAACTTGTTTATCGTGTGTGTGTGTGTGTGTGTGTGTGTGTGTGTGTGTGTGTGTGTAGGGGGGTCTTTTTCATTTCTTTAAGGACTTCCTTCCTCTCTCTCTCTTTTTTCTTCCTCTCTCCCTTCTTCCTTCCTTCCTTCCTTCCCTCCCTCCCTCCCTCCCTCCCTCCCTCCCTCCCTCCCTCCCTTCTTTCTTTCTTTCTTTCTTTCTTTCTTTCTTTCTTTCTTTCTTTCTTTCTTTCTTTCTTTCTTTCTTTCTTTCTTTCCTGTCCTTGTTTATTTGTTTGAGACAGTGTTTCTCTGCATAGCCTGCCTTGGGTATTCTGAAACTCCCTCTGGAGATAAGCTGGCCTTCAACTCAGAGATCCACCTGTCTCTGCCTCCTGAGTTCTGGGATTAAAGGTGTCTGCTACCATATCTGGATAAATGGCCAGTTTCTCCAACAAAGAAATCTGAGATTCAAAGGAGATTGTATTTGTAGAATATGCCTCTGATCCATAATGATAAGTCAACTTTCCACTTATTTGAGTCTTTGAAAACTTCTCTCACCACATTTTATTGTTTTCAGGGCATGATCTTGTATTTCTTTGACAAATTTACTTCAAAGTATTTTATCCTAAATAGAACTGTTTTAGGAGATTTTTGCTAGTTTAGGGGAAAAACTATTTACAGTATTTATTTATTTGGTGTGTGTGTGAGAGAGAGAGAGGAGGAGGGAGAGAGGGGGAGGAAGGGAGAGAGTGTGTGTGTGTGAGAGAGAGAGAGAAAGAGAGAGAGATAGAGAGAGAGAGAGAGAGAGAGAGAGAGAGAGAGAGAAAGAGAATGTGTGTGTGAGAGAGAATGAGTGTGTGTGTGCGTTTGTGAGAGGGGGAGAGTATGTGTGTATGTGTGTGTGTGTGTGAGAGAGAGAGAGAGGGAGAGAGAGAGAGAGAAACTAGAAAGTTTTACTTCTTTCTCAATTCATTTGTTTACTTAGATCAATTTATTTTCTTGTGTAAATGTCCTGGTTAGAAGCTATATTATAATATCAAATAGAAGTCGTGGAGTAGGCATGATTTTCCAACAGTGAAGGAAACATTTAATTATTTTCACTTAAGCATGAACTTAGTCAACTTAGTTGCTAGTTTGCATAGATACTCTTTGTTAAGCAAGTTCTTGTATGTCACTAGGATGTTGAGTCCGTTATTATCAATGTAAGGAAGAGTTTGTCAATTGCTTGTTCTTCATTTACTGAGATGACCATGTAGTTTGTATTTTCTGGTGAATTAATGTGATATTTTAAAATTTCTAGGTCTTCGGTTTTGTTGGTGAAGCCTGTAAAAAGGTGACATTAAATGTGCCTTCCACACTAGAGGCTGACAAGATAATTGGAAGAGGTGAGGACTTTCTGCACAGCTGCTTTGAAACAGATGTGGAGTGTCCCTAGTTTGCAAGAAGGGTAGTGTGTCATCTTTGCCCTCTGGACCTAGTCTACATTGACTTAGAAATGGAGACAATTCGGTATTATTTAAAACACACATTTTTGCCCTTATATCTGTTGGATTTGATGGTTAACTCTAGTGTGAGTTTTCCAATCCACGTTTTTTCAATCATTAATCTTTCAACAGTTTAAAATATCACATTCTTAACACTCTGAGTACAAGAATCACATAAGTATAGGTGAGTATTGAAGAGAAACACTACTGCAATCCTTGATTTTAAACTTAGATTTTACTTATTTACGTGTGTGTGTGTCTGTGTCTCTGTGTGTGTCGATCAGAGGACAACTTGTTGTATTTTGTTCTTTTTTTCTACCCTGTGAGTGCCAGGGATAAACTTGGGGTATCAGGCTTTGCAGAAAACACCTTTATCCATGAAGTCATCTTGACAGCCCTGGAGCAGTATTCTAATCAGTGTTACACCTTTACTGAGAAGTGTAACAAAGTGTACCATTCTCCTCTGGACTGGACATAGTCAGTCATTTTAAACTGTAGACCCGAAAAACTGATTGACCTTCAGTTTCTCCCAGAAGCCAAGCAGTTCTGCCCTGGTGGTTTTGTTTGTTTGTTTGTTTGTTTTTAATGTGGGTTTGAAGAAATTAGAGGAAACCACCACAAGTTTTGATTAAAAAAAATCTAAATACTTTTTCAAAAATATGGAAATGGCCTTTTCAACAAAGTGTTTAGTCAGATTAATTTCAGTTTTTCTACTGTGAGGAAGAGGAAAAGAAAGATGTAATTAGAGGTAGCCTGTTCCTCTGGGAGAAAAAATCAGACAAAATCATTCAGCTAAGAATACAAAGATCAGAGAAATAAATTGTTATCTCTTAAAACATTCAAAATGACACTTCCGTCATTTTGTTTAGTCTGCCCATGACAGACTCAGGTTAAACAAAGATACACGCGAAGCAAAGGGCCCTGAGGTGAGGTCATTGTTTGGGCATTGTCAGTTTGATTTCTGTAAAAGCAGATGAAGAACGGGATGGGAAACAGTTGTGTTTTGATACTTAAAAAGTCATCACCTTTTATTAGGAGGCAAAACCCCACATAGGAAAGATGCCATGTGGCGTTCCCATAGAGGCCCAGGGGAAGCTGTGTCTTTGGGGCTGGAATGTACCAGAGTGCTATGGGAAGAACTCAGGGACTGGTTTTCCTTACTTGACTATCAGCCCATATGTTCCTCTGTTCTTTGTGTTTCTCTATGTGTCTTCTGACTATAGGCAGGTGCCTCTGAAGACACTGTCAGTGCATTGTTGAGGGAAATTCCACTGTGTTGATTCAGGTGCACCTTGCGGGTGTGTGGCTCACTTTTGTCATGAGAGCTATGTGTGCTAGTCTTTGGTGGACAATCATTTCATAAGCCTACTAGAAGCTTGTTAACATTTAAAGCTTCTTGTTCAACAAAAATATACAGTCAAGAACCATCACTGTAAATTAAAATGAGAGTATTATTTTTAAGAATGAGAGAGGACTGTTAAGGTATTCTACTAGTGCCAGCTGCTTGGCTTTCATGCACGGAGAGTATTTTAACATATATGTTTCCTTTATGCATGTGTCTCCACCTGACAACTGGAACATTTCCGCGGGCAGTTAATTTGAAAGAGTGTCTCAGCTCTGCTGATGGAATCAGGCCAAGCGATCCCGATTTCCGAGTTCTAGATGATGGGTCAGTTTATCCAGCCAGAGCTCTTGTGCTGTCTGGCAAGAAAAGATCATTTACCATTCAGCTTTCTGACTCAAAGACACAGACACAGAAAGAGATCCCGGTAATGCTGGAGCACCAGAAAAAGGTACGCAAAGCGCAGCGGACATTCTCAAGCCTGGGGCTTTTTCTAGTAACATTTCTTCCCTTAAAAAAATAGTATCTTTTATCTCCCCTTCTGTCCCCCTTCCTACCAGCCCTCTCTCCACCATTCCGTTCTCTTCCTCCTCTATTGTCCTGTTTTGTTCCTATTATTTTTCTTCTCGTCTTCCATTCTTTTGCATTGTCTTTTGTTTCTAAACTTTCTCAATACCAGTTCAATGCTGGCTTTGGTTTTTCTGGTGTTAAATGTAATGATATCCTCCTTCGTGAAGCCTTTGTCTAGCTCTGATTTCTACCTAAGACAGTTGTGTTCCAGGGTTGGTTTGAGACCCCTTTCATCACAGCCTTTAGGATTTCTTATTAGTGCAAGCACTTACTCATGAGAAATAGCATTGTAAATGTAGTCACAAAATGATGGACAATTTCAATTGGCCTACACCTAATCTATGCTAATAAATTGATAGTAAGGTTAATTAAATGACTGCTTAGTACTTTATTGAATATTTAATAAAGTTATTAGTTGTTAATAATTATCATGAAACCTAGTGTCTCCCTTTGCTACACTGAAATAAAATTATTACTTCTAAAGCATCTGGTGGAACATTTTGCAATGATAGAAATATTCTAGAATGTTCTGTTATCTCCAGTATCTGGTGTAGTGACTTGGATGCTGGGTGCTTAACATAAAACTAGTGCAAAAAAAAGATAGTTTTCCATTTAAATTAATTTTAGTTAACGCAGATTATCCCATGCCTAGTGGCAGCCAGTGGCTACCATATAGGACAGCACATGTAAAAGGAGCAGAAAGGGACATTCATTTTCGACTGTGATGCTCCTAATACTTATTTTCTCCTTTAAATTCAGGTCCTGAAGAAAAGACATACCAAGAATACTGTCCTCAGGAGAGCCAAGAGAAGATGGGCACCCATTCCTTGCTCGATGCAAGAGAATTCCTTGGGTCCCTTCCCGTTGTTTCTTCAGCAGGTGAGTGTTCTTTCCTTCTTTGTGTGGTCCAGCTAAGTGGAGGGTCTGTTTGACTCAGATGTAGCAAATAGTTAAGCACTGAAAAAAAATAAGTAGAAGCCAAGGCAGTGGTGGAGCATGCCTTTAATCCCAGCACTTGGGAGGCAGAAGCAGGCAGATTTCTTTGAGTTTGAGGGCAGCCTGAGCTACAGAGCAAGTTCCAGGACAGGCTCCAAAGCCACACAGAGAAACTTGTGTCAAGAAAAGCCAAAAAAAAAAAGCAGATATGACTAAAGTTGCTGATGAAATACAACACAATTCAAATGAATATAATCTGAAAATGACTGATGTGCTATCGGTGTAGGACAACTACAGCCTTTGCATGCCTTTAATTACTTATTTCGTCATTTACAAGATGGTTATTGGGTATCTGTATCTATTATGTGGTGTTGTAGGTACTGCTATATGCACTGGAGATGGAAAGAAATTGAATCCTGGTCTTCAGAATAGCTACATTTCACTGGAATTCTAGAAATCAGCTTTAACAAGGGAGATGCTCACTCCTCTCCCGTGAACGTGTTCACCAGCGAAGCAGTTCTAGAGTACTAAGACAGCATCGAGAGCTAAAGCTTCCTCTTTTCTTTCCTTCATGGAAGGGGCGCTAGAAGTGAGATGAGATCTCAATATGTAGCCCATGCTGGCCTCCATCTTGTGATCCTGCTGCCTCAGTCCCACAAATGTTAGAACTATAGACTTAGCTTGGTCACCTTTGCATGGTCAAAATGGTTATCCCTGTGTTCAAAAGTAAGACTGCTTGCTTCCCTCTATAGAGCCCAAATCTTCACGAATCTTCACTATTTGTTCACACAGTCTATTATGTCATAATTATTTATACTATTACTTATATTGCTACATTTTGTTATTATATTGTTTTATTGTTCATATTATTCTGTGTATTTTTTGACTGCCCTTGTGTAGCCATGCTTAAGTGTAGTTTCCATAGAGTTTCTTCACACCATCTTTGGACTCAGCTGTAAGGAAAATGGTAGGGAAGGGTCTGCAAAATGGCTCAGTGGTAAAGGTACTTGCCACAATGCCTGACACCTGAGTCCTATCCCTGGGACCCATATGTTGAAAGGAGAGACTTCATTCTTGCTAGTTATCCTCTGAGTTCCATCCATGTACTATGGCCATATCCCTACCAACTGTATTATATTGCTCTTTTTTACTGAAATATTGTCATTAAGATTAAACTATGCAAAATACTTATGTATATGTATCACAAATTAGCACTTAAGTTGAATTTTAAGTGCTTACTTCTGTGTATTTTTCTTTCAGGTTCAGTCTGATGCAGCCCAGAATTACACCGTCTTATACTCAATAAGTGGGCGTGGAGTTGATCAAGAACCATTGAATTTGTTTTTCATAGAGAGAGACACTGGGAATCTGTTCTGTACCCGGCCTGTGGATCGTGAGGAATATGATGTTTTTGATGTAGGTGCTTTATCAATAAATATGGCCCTATATTAATGAACCATCTGTCTCCTGGGGCCTCACCTGCTCTTTTCTTCCTGCACTATCTTCTTAGAGGGTGTTGTAAAGTCAGAAAACAATAGCATACACTGTGCGTTGGCATGCTTGCTCAATCCTTTATCTCAGCTTTGGTTAGGCAACCCTGAAATGAAGCAAAGAGGTTTAATTGTTTGTGAACATAAAACTCAGTGCAGGCAGCTGTAATAGTTGGGTTCAGCTTGTTAGACATCATCTCTGTTTACTAGAACATTTTCAGTTTTCCAGACAGATTCACAGCTGAGCTTCCGCTATGGCTGTTGCCTTTCTCCCATGTATGCTACTCTCTGATCATGTCTGATAAGCAGATAAAGGAATAAAAGTGAGAAACAAAGCCTAAGTAAAGGGCTAATAGCTCAGTTTTCGGGTCTGGATAAGTCTACACTCAGTGGGGCATTGACTTCAACAGGTTCCGCTATAGAACAGAATGTGCTTTGCTTTCATGAACCAAGTTCAGCAAGAAGGATCCCATTGGGAAGATGGAGTCTGTTTCTAGAGGACAAAAGAGGTGCAGAGGAACCAATCTGACTGTTGTCCTCATGTCACATTCTTTGCTTTGGGCTATAAGACATTCAATTTGATGTAATTACATACTGAGCAGAACTAGATTCTGTCTGATCTTGCATTTCCTTTGGTTAATGATCAATGAAGAAATTAATAAGTGTGTTTTGTAAAAAAATCTGTTTAAACATACAATCTATGGGGTATGCAATAAGAATCCAGAAACAAGACTGGGAGGTTGCTTTTCATATAATGCAGATTTTTTTCCAATGGTCATGAATTGACCATCTCCCAATGAACCTTACTGATGACAACAAGATTAAAGACTGTGACCTGAGTCACAAGTACACCCAATGCCTCAGAATAATGCATGTGTGACTTCATCTCCATCTTCTCTACATTCTGCCCTGTTCTCTGTCTCAAACAGAACTGTTTCCTCCCTGTCCCGGGGGCTGTTGCTTCAATTATCTCAGTGTGGAGCACTGGTGGGCTAGCTTTCTGCTGAAAGGACTTCAGGGAAGGGTGCGGGAGCATCCGTCTCCCCTGTGCTGTGATGTTGTCTGGCTGCTGACGCTGACTGTCTCTCTTCCACAGCTGATCGCCTATGCGTCCACGGCGGATGGCTATTCAGCAGACCTACCGCTCCCACTGCCCATCAAAGTAGAGGATGAAAATGACAATTACCCTCTCTTTACAGAAGCGATTTATAATTTTGAGGTTCCAGAAAGCAGTAGACTTGGTAAGACTGTTTCTATGCCAAACATGTTTGTGTATATTTTTGAGACAGTGAGATTTTTTATTTTTTTGTTTTATTTACATTGTGTGGGTACATGCCTACATTTGTGTGTATGTTTGTGTGTGTGCTTGTGTATTCATGTGTGTGTGCATGTGAAGACTAGATTACAATCTCCCCTGTCATCTTCAAGTTACAACTTAACTTGTTTTTTTGAGAGAGTGTTTTTCTTAGTGGCCTGGAGTTTGTCAAGTAGAGTAGGCTGGCGGCCACTGAGCGCAACAGATCCACCCGTCTCCGACTCCTGCTCTACAGTTCTGAGTACAGCATCATCACCAACTTCTTTCTATATGTGGATCCTGGGGATCAAACTCAGGTCCTTGTGCTCACAAGACAAACATGCTTATCAGTGGACGTTTCTCCCCCATTGGAGTTTTTATATTCATGGCCAGTCAATCATGAGATAACACAGATCTGGGACCTACTTACCAGAAAACATTAGTCAAATCCCATCAATTCTAATCAACATGCCTCTAACCAGATACTACAGAAATTTCTGGTCAATGTGACACTAATTATCAATTATGGGATGCAGCCATTAGTCAGACTTTGTATGCTGTTTGTAATATGCATTGTTTGGTTTTTATCCTATCTTCCTTTTCAAGAGGACCCATAGGGTAGAAGGAACAGTAAATACAGATGTAGTATAGATATTTCAGCGGGACTGTGGGAAAGTATTAAATGATAGAGACAGGGAATGCAGTTTTTAGGTTCTTTTTAAATGTCTATTTTCTTGGACTACTTAATTACATATAATTTAGAATACATATTAGAATAATTTGAAGGATGCATAGGTCACACAGGTTCTATCCTAAGCATTCCCCTTCAACGTGAAAGAAAATTGTTTTATTTCTGTGGCATTGTCTTATTTTGATTCTGAGGCTTGCATTGTGAAGTGTGCACACCACCATAAGGCAAGACCGGAGGCTCTGTTATAAAAGATAGCTAATAATTTTTCTGCTAAGATTTCTGGTCATTGCTTGTGTCCTTACTGTATTATATACCTGAGTTTCCTTTTCTTGTGTTACTGTGACAATTTGATATGTACAGTGTCAACATCCTGTTGGTGCACATGTGAAATTAAGTTAAGATGAACAGTTAAGAGTTTAGGAAACACTTTCTCACACATGTTCTATTTTAAAGTCACTGAGAGAGGAGTTGCGGCAGCTTTTGAATTCTCTCACTGGTATACACACACACACCATGTCAAAGGAACATGAGATGTGTGTGTGTGTGTGTGTGTGTGTGTGTGTGTGTGTGTGTATTTCTAAGCCTCATGGCTCTATGGCCCCATTGCATTTTTCTGGTTTCTAAGAGAAACAATTGACTTTGATTTTTCCTTGAGATGAAGGACGAACACGTAGGCTTCCATTAATCTGGGTTACTTGAAGCACCCCTTACCATTAGGTTCTTACTTATCCATGTTGTGAAGCTCTTGAAGGAAGACAAATCAAAATAAATCAAATCAGAGTAGACAGAGCAAAACAGTGAGCAAGAAAGAGACAAAGAGAAATGTCTTCAAATGAGTAGAAGATTAAAGGAAAGAGTGAACTAAAAAAGATCACCCTGAGGGCTTATGACATGGTGCAACAGGTAGAGGAATTTGTCATCAAGTCTGATGACAACAGTTGGTTCCTGGGATCCATATACAGAAGAGAACTGATTCCTGGAAATAGTTCTCTATGCTCTACGTACATACTTTGGCATATCTCCCAATAAATCAATAAATTAAATTAAATTGAAAAATAAATTTTATCATTTACATAACTATACAAAAATGAGTCTTAACTATTAATTAAATCTAATAGACCGAATTACTTTAGGAGACATGTTTTATGTCTCTAGTTGACTTATTATTGCAATATGTTGGAATTCATATTGAAAGTATTTTAGCCTTGTTTATTTATTTAGAGATGGGCCTTACTATACAGACCAGGTTGATTTCAAATTTCTAATCCTCCTGCTTCAGTCTCCGTAGTGCTGGCAATACAAGCATAACCCCCTTGCCCTGAATTAACTATTGACTGACATATAATTTTTGGTAATTTACTATCAAACATTTTAATTTGTGACTCTCAATGCCAGAATGTTTGGCTTCTCCATCAGGAGTCTTCTTCCTAGATCCTGTTTAAAGTTGTGACCCATCTGGGTAGAGTCACGATTTAATTTAGGTTTCTGCTGTCACTCTGACATGCTGAAAAGTGTAGATAGCAAACACATTATGGTGTTCTGGAAGCTCAAATTTGCTTTTTGAACACATAGGTACTGTGGTGGGAGTGGTTTGTGCTACGGATAAAGATGAACCTGACACGATGCACACGCGCCTCAAATACAGCATCTTGGAGCAGAACCCACGGTCACCTGGGCTCTTCTCTGTCCACCCCGACACTGGCGTCATCACCACTGTCTCTCACTACATGGACAGAGAGGTATTGTCCTTACTATAGAAAGTCATTTCACTGTGGGTTTAACTCTCTCCCCACTTATTTTAACTTGCTATTCTGTTTTATTTTATTTGAATTATTATAAGAATATATGAATTCCTGGAATGTTTCATAGTTTTTAAGCATTATTTCTATTTCCATATGTAAAGAGAAACCTTAAGAAATAGAGTTTGATTGGTGTTTAAAAGGGAGGATGTAATCAATGTGCTTCTCAGGAAAACTATTGCATAGTATTTTATTTCCTTTAATGTGTGAGGTTAGTTGGTTCCAGAGCAGTGAAGGCTTCAGTAGTCACTCAAGGTGATAAGGCTTAACTTTTTTGGTGACTGTTGTTCTTATCCTGACCCCTATTCAGTCAGCCTACCCATGTGCAGTTTTTAAATAGAAAAGTGTTAGTTGGGAGTACAGAGGTTTTCGTTACCACTGCTTAATTTCGTATGTGATGAATTATCAAGCAATACTGTTTTAGTTGCGAAATACCAGATAACAACAATTTAAGGAAGGAGGGGTTTAGTCCAAGGATGTAGTTCATCAGGGCAGGAAGTCATAGTGGCAGGTCCCCTTGAGGCAGCTGGTCACGATTGCTCACAGTAGGAGAGGGGGAGATTCTGCTGCTCCACTCTTCTTCTGTGCTGCCCAGGGCCTGTCTGTGGAGCTGTCCTGCTGCCCACATTTAGGTCGTCTTCCCATCTCAGTTCATTCAAACTAGTAGCTCCCTCACATACAGACAGACCTGGATGCTTTTTCCATGGAGATTTTAAATTCCATCAGGCTGATGGTGGAGATTAATCATTACAACAACAAATGGGGAAGTTATAAGACATACTATGGGCATTTCTAGCATGTAAAATGGGCATTTTAATTAGTTGAAAACAGGGATCTCCCCCCTTTTACAGATTCAAATTGATGAGGCTAAGCAATATGACATAATTCAAGACTATGAGACTTGATTATTATCCTTTTAAAGGCCCAACTCACAGACCTGATCCATCTTCAGGTTGCAAACACAAATGCCATGGGACTCTGTGGGGACAGGCGCTTTGTGCAGAGCAGCATAGGGAGTGAAGACATGGATGAGCAAAGAGATGAACAGCACAGGCTACCAGTGTCTCCACGACTGCTGACGGGTGCCTCACTGGGAGAATGCTGACTCTAGTGAGAAAGGGAGTCTAACAGAAACAGGAGCCTGAAGGAGGAGAGGAAGACTCCAGAGGTGGAAAGAAGCAACGGAAGGGGTGGTTGCGGAAGAGTAAAACCAGAGCAGGCAACACTAGTGACTGTGTCTCTATGCTCAGCACATACTAAAGCCTTTTACCTTGCATTGATGGTTCTCATCTTGGCCCTTTGTCATTGGCATATTAATACTCTGCTTAGCTTTCTTTTCGCTGTGCCTTATCATGTCTCAGCTCTTCTCGTCATAACCTCTTCTGTATGGTTCTATCCACCCACCGGGAAGGGCGCCTGCCCATCACCACCTCCTGCCATGAGGGACGGACCACACAGTTAGGTGTTACTGCTTCTTGTTTATTAGATCTCATTAGGAAATAAAATCTTATGTGTGCAAAATAATCCAACAAACAAACAAACAAACCTGTCATGTTCCCAGCCCTCCTCCTCCTCCTCTGTAGTGTTGCTGCCCTTAGCGAGCTGTCTTGTTCTGGACTTCCCATGATGGCTGCTGGGGGCCTTGTCTACCTACCTAAATAACTTGGCCCACTCAATCTCCTTTTTAGCTCTCAAGTGAATAACTCATTATCAAATCCTACTCTACTCTAACTCCCAAGTACATTTCATCTCTTTCCCCCTTTGCTACTGTTTTTACTGTTTCAGGTTTGGACCACTTGTCTAATGTAGGGGTGTAGGGCCTCCCTACCTGTTCACCAATAACACTAGGTTAGGTTACTCTAGACCAGTGGTTCTTAGCTTTCCTAATGCTGCGAGCATTAATACGATTCCTCATGTTGTGAGGACCCTCAACCAATAAATTATTTCCATTGCAACTTCATAACTGCAATCTTATTACTGTTGTGAATTGTAATGTAAATATCTGTTTTCCCACAGTCTTAGGCAGCCCTGCGAAAGGGTCATTTGACCCCAAGGGGGTTCGACCCACAGGTTGAGAACCACTGCTCCAGACAATGCTAACATTTTTCTGAGTATTTTAAAATTCAAATGTCATTACTCTGCACTCCATCTCTGACTTTTTTGTTTTCTGTTAGAAAATGTCTACATTCGCAGTATGTCTCTTTGTAAAGTGTTACCTTTTCAGAATTACCTTTCTCTACTAAATTTTAAGAGTATTCCCAAACCTAGAAATCAAATAAAAACAAGCAAAAGAATGTGCAACACAGGTTTCGTTTATGAATCTAAACAAGTGTCTGAGACAACTAAACAATTATTTAATTTCAGGTTGTGGACAAGTACACACTGATCATGAAAGTGCAAGACATGAATGGCCAGTTTTTTGGACTGATCAGTACATCAACTTGTATCATAACAGTGCAGGATTCCAATGACAACGCGCCCACGTTCAGACAAAATGCTGTAAGTTCAGAACACACAAATCTATCTTTGTTTTGCTTATTTCAGTTTTCTAATGTGGTTTATCAAGTTCTTGGCATGCTTTGAGGCATGTGTTCATTTATGAATAAAACTGAACTTCAAATAAACTGTACACACATCTACACATGACTTCTGTTTCCAGATGTTATGATTTATGTTATCTACTCTTGTTGAAGGGCAATGACATCAGTCTACATATGTAGGAAATAGTCTTTGTCTAACAGTTTCATGAAACAATCCTCTCTGTGGTCATGCTTTTAGGTAATCTGTGTAAACACCACGACGACAAAGTTCTTTTGGAAATTAGGAAACATTTTACTTTGTGAAAGTTTTCTATAGTAACTTCATTTTTTAATGTTTTCTTTTCCTCCAGTACGAAACCACTGTGGAGGAGAACACATACAATGTGGAAATCCTGCGCATCCCCGTGGATGACAAGGACTTGGTTAAGAGTGCCAACTGGAAGGCAAATTTTACCATCTTAAAAGGGAATGAAAATGGGCGCTTCAAAATCACAACGGACCCAGTGACTAATGAGGGTGTTCTGTGCGTTGTGAAGGTAAAGAGACAAAGAATAGGAACTTTGGGCCACTTAGTGGATTCATCAACTAGACAGTTTCGGATCCTCTACTAGCCAAGTTGGTTAGTCTGATGGTTCCCATGTGACGCCTCTCTCTCTTTTCTCCTGTGTATGCCAGAATAAAGATCTCCACCTCTGAGGCACACCTCCCACCTTTTCTTTACAACTCACATCCTTGGGCCTTGGTTTATGTCTATAAGAGATACACAGGGTTTTTTTTTTAATGTTTCTGTGTCCATTTGCAACTTATGTTCTTTAGTAGGTATTCCTGGTGTAACTTAGAAGTCCCATATTCATCTCATTATCTCTAGGATATATGCCTGTTATCTTATCCCTAATAAGCAATTCCTAGGGTGAATACAGTATTACATAAAGCAGAACCGAATGGATGTATTTTATTGCATATATTGCTATTTGACTGCATGTTGTATTCTTGGTTTCAAGCTATAAGGGCAGAAAGGTCTTTTTTGACATTAACTTTTTTTAATTATTTCTAGCCTCAAATAAAAAAGATAATAGTGTCCTGTAGATGGATATTATGTCTCTTCAACGAGTAAGGGCCTCTTATCTATTGATGAGAATATAGTGTAATCTTGCTGGTTTTAGTTGTTTTCCTATGTGAGAGTTCTAAGGGGTTATATGTCAAGACCTGGAAGGTTCTGTCTAGATGGGAACAGTCAGATATGCAGTCTCAGTATCAGACGCCTATTTTTGCATGTCTCTGCTTTGCTGCTGGTTCACATTTGCTGTATTTTAGATAGAGTACAAAATTGTCTTCCCAGCAAACCTTAAATGTATTTATTTCCATTATCTATAACATGCCAATTTCAATTATATATATGTAAATACATAGAAATTTAGATTAGGCATAATTTATATTACTACATTTAGTGAATACATTTAGTAGCTAAAAATAAACAGTAGTTATGAACTGTGCATATTGTCATGACAGGCAATAAATGAAACTTTTTAAAGTATAACTTAACTTTAGATGTTGCTTCTCCTTTAGGATAAGGTATTAATATCCCCAACTCATAGTAATAGTAATAGATAATGATAAAATAAGCAACCTTATGGTGATGGAGGCAAATCAGTTTCTGAAAGGCAAATATAGCAATTATCCATCCTAGAGTGAAAACTTAGTTTATAACTTCCTACATCGGTGATCTCTCCATGACACCACGCCCCAGTAAGTTCATGGAGCAGAGTGGTCACATCCTGGTGACTGCTTGCACTCTCTACTCACAGAGCCCAGTTATATTCCAGTTGGTATCTGGGTAGTAAACCAACCCTGACAGTAAATTGCTATTTACCAAGTAACAGGCATATCGAGTGCTTACCTTGAACTATCTCATTTAATTGGCTTAAATGAGAATACACTATTTGCTATTCAACTTAAGAATCAATAAATTCCTTACTTACTTTAATTTGACTTTAATAGGTAGACTATTCATAAACTTAGTTTAAAACCGCACACAGACACGCAAGCATGCACATCTGCACACACACATGCACATATGCCTAAGCAGTCTTACTCACCTGTGGTAATTTGCACACGGTCGCCCTGTGACCATAATATATTGTAGAAAAAAACTATTATATATATGCACACACATATGTATATTTGTATGTATGTATGTATGTATGTATGTATGTATGTATGTATGTATCCCTACCCAAAAGGGAAAAAAAAACAAAATGAGGTAGTGATCTGATTATACTGAAAGAATGCTTCATTTCTAATACCTCATTTTGCATTGTTCATAAGGATCACATACTAGAGGTATACTTTAATCTTTCTTCTGTACCTGGTAGAATAACTGGTAGGCTAAATCAAGAATTAATTGGGTATATTTCTCTTAGTTGTCTAGAGCTTGCCAGTTTGTTTTGATCCGTATAACTTTGAGTGGAAAAAGTAGAGATCTTGGTGATTTTTATATGGAAGGTCCTAAATTCTACCTCCAAGATTTTCCAGGGAGTTTGTTAGCACTTCTATGCACATGTGGGATGTTTATGAATAAATTTTTAGTGTAATGAAGCAAACACATGCCTTAGTGTGGAGAGAACTTGTATTCCCTACCTCATTGACTTTGAGCCTACGGAGCTGGCAGGAAGATATTGCAGGACTGTAAGAAGCTGCTTGGGATCTGGCATTCAGCCAGAGGTGCCATGGTTACCTGCATGTCCCTCACTTCCTCATTGCCTGAAGTTGTCCTTGTTTCTGTATGGCCACCCCAACATATGATTTATGAGACTGTCCTTGGTAGCATCAAACAAACGGATCTTCATACTTCTTGCTTCCTGAGATAATCATAAAAATATTTTCATATGGATGCTATAGGTGCTAAGATTCATCAATATTTTTGACTTTTTAGAAGATGTATGAGTATTAGTTTCTCACCCTATTGATATGTAGGTGCAAGGACAGTGTGAAAACTATTTTATTTACCAT
>NW_026067904.1:15016065-15055170 GCF_014885135.2 Alexandromys fortis
TATATTCCCCTGGAACTAGAATTATAGGTGGTTAGCTGTGAGTTGCCTGCCAAGGATGCTGATCCTTTGGGACAGCAGGAAGCACTCTGAAACAGCAAACCATGTTTCTAGTCCCTCATGTGTATGTTTTGATTTTGATTAACATTCAGCAAGCCGCTATTTTCATCAGTCAGTCAGAGAAAACTTCTTGTGATTTCCTTCACAGTATAATGGAAAACCGTGTTTTATGGATTTTGTTGGATTTTTCTGTCTAAAAAACACTTATAACCAAGGAACTGGTTAAAATATTTCTGGAGGCTGATGAACTGAATTACTTAACTTTGTTATGTAAGGGAGATTAAAATGTGCTCATTAAGGAAATGGTCTGAGGTCAAGCCACCTGGCTTCAAAGTCCTGCCCAAAGGAAATCTTTTGACTTTAGGAAGACCAGTTTCCCTTCCTATTCTCCAGATTGCTACTATGTAAAATGGGGGTAATAGGAACTTCTGTGAACAGGAATGGGGTAATAGGAATTCCTGTTGCACACAGGTGTGAGGACTCTGAGTTTACACTGCCTACTTAAAGCTGGGTCGTATGTGGTGATCACCGTGGAGCTGATCATGATGATAGTCTTCTGCGTTTCTGTTGTGAGAAGTACTTGTGATAGGTGAGAGACAGTGATAAAGTACCACTATTAAATTGTCACGAGTGTCCTTTTCATAACAGGAGGTAGTGTTACAACATTCTGGAAGGAATGTTCACAAACTGAAGTGGATTCCTAAGAAGAAATGATATCCTGGGTACATTTCGCTTAAAGAAAAGACAGACTAGGGACGGCTCAGTTCGACATCTTGTGTAAGGGTAGAGATGGCTCCATCAGATGTCTTGTATGAGGGGACTTGAAACAGATATTGGAAGCTTAGTGAGGGCACACACACCAGTATTCCTGAGCTTTCAAGGCTGAGAAAGGATCATTACTGCAGGTTTAAGCCAGCTGGTTGGGCAATGCAGTGAGTTCCAAGGCTGGCCTGGGCTGCAGAGTGAAACTCTGTTTTAATAACACAGATGAAAATAAGCAAACAGCAACTGAAACAAATCAACCAGGTTCCCAGAACCTCACAAAAAGAAAACCGACATTTAGAGTACCCACCAGTCAGAACGTGAATGAAGTATTTTCACCTTTTGAAATTTGTTGAAGTTACTATACAATTTTACAAGGTTTGTCAAATTCCAGGGTCAGCCTGTTAGACTTTGACATAATTCTGCAATACTTCCAGGCTGAGAATAATTTTCCTTAAAAGAGGGAAAGAATAGTTGAGGAATGTCTTCCCCATGGCACTGTAAATCCATCTGTGGAGACTTTGGAGGTGACCCTTGGTAAAGGACAGTTAGCACAGGATCACAGGTCTAGCAAAAAAGACAAGTCACTGTTAACAAAATGTGAGCATGAATTTGTTATGCAGTCCTGGCCCTAATGATAGCAGTTCCAGATGTTCTCCACATGGAGTTGACACGCATATCCTTCATTTTAAAGCCCCTGGATTATGAAGAAAATCGTCAGGTAACCCTAGAGATCGGCGTGAACAACGAAGCTCCGTTTATCAGAGACGTTGCAAGCCGAGTACCCACCATGAACCGGGCCTTGGTTACAGTTCATGTGAAGGACCAGGATGAGGGGCCAGAATGCAACCCCCCTGAACAATATGTGCGGATCAAAGAAAACTCAGCCGTGGGGTCCAAGATCAATGGCTACAAGGCCTATGATCCTGAAACCAAGAACAGCAATGGCTTAAGGTATACAAATCTGGCAGCCATGGGCTAATGCAGTTGTCGTAATTGAAATGGGCGGCTTATTTTGAGACGTGTTCTGATGCCAAAGACTTATAAAATTTCATTTTATTAACAGATACAAAAAATTGCAGGATCCTAAAGAATGGGTCAGCATTGAAGAAGTTTCAGGTCTGCTGACAATATCAAAAACCCTAGACAGAGAATCCATGGCTCCAAGAAATGACTTGTATAATATTACAGTCATGGCAATAGACCAAGGTAACAAAGTTTTAATTTAGTATTTTATAATAGAATGGAAGAATAAGTTGGAATTATTTTTGTGCAGAGTTAATCTTGTGTTAACTATACATAATTCTTGAAAATTAACTTGTGGAAGCTCTCTTCTTGTTCTACGGGATGACTTTGTAAGAAGATACCATTTATTTCTGGCTTTGTTTGGTTGGTTTGTTTTCTGATAAGGGGGTATTATGTAACCAAAGCTGCTTTTGAATTCACAGTGTAGCCAACGATGATCTTTATTTTTCCTGATTTCCTGCCTGAGCATCCTGAATGCTATGATCTCAGACTTGCACCCCACACTCAGAAGGATGCTTTTGTTGTCGTTGTCACAATCTTACTCTGTAGTCCAAGATGGCCTCAAGCCCACTGTGTAACTCAGGCTGGTCTTGAAACTGTGGCAGTTATCCTCTTTAGCTTACTCTGTGCTGTGTTTATAAAGTGTGAGCCATCATCCTCAATTAAATAACACATCTTTTATTTATCTTTATATTCCATCTGCAGGAACTTAGTTCTTGCACAGTTTGTGGGAAAGGGCAATGATCGAATCTAACCTTATGGCACTATGCAACTGTCACCTCAGATTCCTCTACATAGCTTTGTGTCACTTTACCTAGAGGTTTTTACTCATTCAGGTGATTGCTAAATGTTTCTAAACATGAATTCTGGTTTTAAAGTAAATTTCCTATACCTGTGGCTTTAATTTAAATAACAATAATTTCAAAATGTACATTTTACCTTGTACTCCTTGAAATAGAATCTTTGGTTGTGACCCCTGGGTGTAACATACTAAAACCTCCTTACTTGTTTGAATGTGTCCTGGGATTAGAATAATATTTCTATAACCACTTCATCATGGCTCATTAACGTTCATAAACCCAAGGAAAGAGAGCTTGCAATTCAGCATTTGTTTCTATTATTTATATTAACTCAGACAAAAATGTTTGTTGAAACTTGTATCTGTTATTATCAGCAGCAGGAACCATATTAGATAATTCATTTGTATTCTTATTTGCTATTCATCTAATAACCAAAGATTATGTTTTCAGGAAAAATAGATTCAAGTTGTACCACTCCTGAGTATATACGCTCAGGACTTTAAGTCAACATACCACAAAGCAACCCATGTATCCATGTTCATTGCTGCACAGTAACAGGGAAATAGAAACAGTTTAGATGGGCATCAAGGAAAAAATAGATAAAGAAAACATGGTAATACACAAGTTGGATTTCATGTCTCTGCAAAGAAAAACGAAGTAGCAATATTTGCAGGTAATGGACACAACTGGAAATCATGTTAAGAGAAACAAACTAGACTTGGAAAGACAAACGACACATTTTGTCTCATTTATATGACCTAGACTTAAAATTATATATTTGTATATATATAAAAATAGAGGTTGAGTCAGGCTCTGGTGGCACTCGGGAAGCAGAGGCAGGTGGATCCCTGTAAGTTTGAGGCCAGGTTGGTCTACAGAGCAAGTTCCAGGATGGGCCCCAAAGCTACACAGGGAAACCCTGTCTCAAAAAACCAAAAAAAATTAAAATAAAATAAAATAAAAATGGAGAAGAGATTGAAATTTATTTTCCTCATCGGAGACTCTAAAACAAGAACATGAGAACTGCACTCAGCCTTATCCCTTTCCCTTCACAGAGGGTAAGTCATGCACAGGAACACTCGCAGTGAACATCGAGGATGTGAATGACAATGCTCCAGAAATCCTTCAAGATTATCTTGTCATCTGCAAGCCAAAGATGGGGTATACGGACATTTCAGCTGTCGATCCTGATGAGCCTGTCCATGGCCCTCCCTTTCGGTTCAACTTGGCAAGCTCTTCTCCTGAAGTCAACAGAATCTGGACCCTCAACCCAGTTAATGGTATTCCAGAAAAATAACGATTCATATGATTTGATGTAGCAGATTAACTACATATTAATTTACATAAAGTACAATGCAAAAGTTTAGGATAGTAAATAGCCTTTTCCAATGTATGTGCTTGTGTGTGCATCTATGTGTGTGTATGTGTGTATGCATCTCTCTCTGTAGTGTCTGTGTGTATGTGTCTGAGTGCATGTGCATGCGCACACCATGGGTGTGCATATCAATAGATCAATAGAGTCTAAAAGAGGGTGTCATATTGTCAGATTCCCTGTAGCTGGAGTTACCGGAAGTTGTGAGCTGTCCAGTATAAGTGCGGGGAACTAAACTCTGGCCCTCAGGAAAAGCAGTAAATTTTCTCAACCATGGAGCTATCTCTCCAACTTCTGATGCTGTATTTTTTCATGCTACTAAGCTTTATGTTACACTGTCATTTCTACCTACAAAAATCACCTTCACTGTGTCTTGGTTTTATACTAATATAACTGAACGCAGAGAAGCTGCAGACCCTGGGTGTTTGCATAGGGATGAGTCAGGCAGGCACTACCTCAGCTCAGATGCTCGACCTCTGAGAACTCACCTCAGAAATATAAGGAGAGCCCAGGGACCTGTTGTATCATGTGTTATAACACCTCATACCTTGTATGACTGCTGTTTACCAACTCTCTTCTCACAGCGTTCGTAATCCATATTCTCACTTTCAGCACTGAGCCCAGTGCCTAGCAGCTAATAACTACTTAAAAAGTGATTGCTTAGGCAATGTTTTGATTAAAAAACACATGCATATAGGCAAAAAAAATCACAATAGGGAAATGAGTAACTTAGTAGCATCTGGGTTTAGAAGACTTTCTCAGGAATGCTGAGTCTTTGGGTATTAGAAAGGTGAAGTTAGGTGGTAGTGAGTCTTGTGTCCCCAGCTGAGGAGACTGATCTTTGTATGGTAGGTGACAGTGGAGTATGCATTGGGACTGTGGAAAGAAGGTCATTCTTTGTTTAGATGTATGTCTTGTACAGATAACAGTAGTGTCAGGAGATAATGAGAAGAGGGCAGAGATGATTGATAAGGAAAACACAAGGTCGTTGAACTACTGTGCTGTATGACATGACTATGGTTTGGCCAGTGGTCTTGGAAAGGTCAGTGATTGCCCCATCTTTCCTTGGACACTGCTGGTGCTGATGTGTTTCAATATAATCCGAGACCTATTCACAGTCCTCTAGCAAGTGTTCCGGTCCAAGGTACAGCCCAAATCCCAAAGTTCTATCAGGCAATGAACCTATAAAAATTCTAGGTGCTTCCTGGGCTATGTTTTATGCCACTGTGACATCATTTTTGTCTATTATAAAAGCCCAAGAATGTTATAATTGCCACTAAACATCTATAGAGCTTTGGTTAATTAAGAATAACATTATTTAAATAATCTATCAAGACAATTGTGGCATGTTGACTATTATAGTTGATAAAAACAAAGTATTATGATGCAAATGGTTATATTTTTATAGGAGAAAGTAGTATAATTAGCTCTTGTAGGGAGGTTATTTCCACACAAGGCATTAATCATATAGGAAGTACTATGCTCTTCGAAATATTGCCTTTTCCAGAGGATTCATGGACAGACAACAGAAGGTAAATGGCTTAGAGTGTGAAAACTGAGTGCTCTCTGTGTATCTCCAGGTATAGATTCTTAAATAGCATATGATCTGGAATTGGGGAAAATTTTGACCTTCTACATTACGAGCCAAACTATTTTTCTTATTCTGTGTTGATCAGGGGAAATTATTGCTGGAATGTTGTTAGAGCAACATTCTATGCCTGATTGTTATTGTTAAATTTTATTATTCCTTTTGCCTTTTGAAATAAGATCTTACTATATAGCTTGGGCTAACCTAAAATTCACTGTCCCCTTTTGCCCTCCTTAGTTTCACATGCTAGGAATTCAGGTGTGCATTTTTTACTTGGATCTCAAAAAATTATTCATTAAGGCTTTCTTTAATAGAACTACAAGGAGAAATATGTCTAAGGTAAAAAATTAGTTCTTGAAAGGGTGAAAGGCATCGAGGCAGCCTCCTTTGCATTTATTTTTAATTTGGCAGGTGGGTGTTTTACAATAAGAATGGCGGAACAGATCTTAAGGCAAGAATAATCATCATTACAAACAATATTGGACTAGCGAGAGTTCAGTCTGTAAAGTGACTGTCACGCAAGCGCGAGGACCCAGTCCAGTCCCCAGAACCCACATGAGCAACCAGGGTAGGGCAGTACCAGTTTGCAATCCTAGTCCTGGTGCTGGGCAGGAGACAGGGGGATCCCCAGGCGTGGTGGCCAGCAGGCCTAGCTTAACCTGCGCTTGCTCGGCAATGAAAGTGCCTAACTCAAAACTCAAGGCGGTCAGTTCCTGGGGAATAATACCTGAGGTTCTTATGGGATCTTGAAATGTGAGCACACAGATGTGCACCACTCTCCACCCGAAATCAATCAATCAAAGTGAAGTCTGTTTATTTTCTTAAAGATACAGCCGCCCGCTTGTCCTATCGGAAAAACGCTGAAGTTCAAGAATACGCCGTTCCTGTCACTGTACAAGACAGAGCAGGACAATCCACAACCAAAGTCTTGCGAGTTAACCTGTGTGATTGTACTCATCCGAGCCAGTGTACGGCCAGGTCAAGGAGTGTAGGGGTCTCCTTGGGGAAGTGGGCCATCCTTGCCATCCTGCTGGGCATCGCGCTGCTCTTTTGTAAGTACTTTCACCCACTTGAAGTTAAATGCAAAATAAAAGATCTTGCTATAGAAGAGGCTCTTGAGAAGTAAATACAGACAAGGGTCCCTTGAGTTAGTTCCTTTTACAAGTTGCCCTGTATTCTGGGGTAGCTGAGTTGTGCCTGGATAGTCACCCTTTGAAGGAACAACGATCCTTTCTGAGATAGGTTTAACACTTGGACAGATTGTTAAAAAGTCTTTAGTTTGCTTAATTCTGCTCCCCTTTTCTCATTTAAAGGGACAGTGGCAGTAACTTATTCTAACTCAGTTAATAGCTGATTGAGCTAATGATATGAAATTGTTAGATTAGAACATTCTAAATTTCGAACATACATTTATTATTTTTTTATTGACCCAATGCAGTAACTGTGTCTCGAAAGACTACTGAATTTCAGAAAATGCTATACTAGGTAGGATTCATTGCAGAGCAAAACAGACAAAAACAAACAACAAAATGGAACCAAAAATGTTAACAATCACCAAAAAAATATTTTTGACAGGAAGAAAAGGTTGGAGTCCAGTAGGCAGACTCATTCATACTGGTGTGTATGTGTGAGGTCGTCGGTCCTGGTAGTTACATGTTTCAAGATCACTAGGTCATGCCTACATGGCATGATTTTGGGGAGTCAGCAGTGTTTGCACGGCCAGGGAGAATACAGTTGGAGGCAAAAGTCAAGTCAAAGGCTGTATGGTGAGGTTATGGCTAGAGAAGTCAGTGAATGGCGTGGAGGCTCCTGTGTCTAGACAGAAGTAGTTGAGGTCAAGGGGATCAGAAAACACAGCCAGAAGGTAGTGTAGAGAGGGGAAGGGAGGCACGGCTGTCTTTCAAGGGACAGACGGTACATATCTCAGAGCTGTCTGGGCCACTTGAAATCTGTGATATCTGTAATAGGAAGGCCGTTGCTGTGTTCCCTCAGCACTTCAAATCTGAAGGCTAAAATTTGAATTTCCTGTAATTTGGTGTTTGCATTTTTCTTTTGGTTTGGTTTTGTTGCTGTTTTGTTTGCTTTGGAGACAGAATCTCACTTTCATGTCCTAGCTGCCCTGGAACTCACTATGTAGACTAGACTGGCCTTGAACTCACAAAGATCTGTCTGCCTCTGCCTCCCGAGTTCTGGGATTAAAGACAGCTACCACTGTGCTCAGTTTCCTATAATTTTAATATCATGAATTATTCCTATCTTTGTTTATTTCTCTTTTATTAACTTAAGGCTTAAAAATCTTAGGTCATGGGTTATACTAAAACATACAGTGAGCTGGAATTGTAGCCATGACTTGACAATATGCTAGCAGGTCTTCTGAACCACTGCAAATCATGGCTATTATTGTTGCTTTAGTGATCCCATTATTCTAAGCCTCCTATTATTACCATGTAGGATAAAATTCTAAGTAAGATACAAAATATGCTTAATTATGTTTATTGGAGACAAGACTGAGAAAAAGTCTTTTTTTAATTTTCCAATTGAAAAACTGATATTTTGGGAATCAGAAAATATCTTTAGTGTTTGACTTAAATAAATGTTAGACACTTTTTTATTCCCCCCTCCCCATTGGGACTTTTAAGATCTACAGTTGAAGTCATGATTCTAAACACTCTCCCATGTGATTATTGCACATTTCAGACTGTGCATGTGAACCTAGCAAGACGAGGATAATTTGATCGAAGGCAGAATTAATATTCTCATTGTTTTCTTGTGGCTCAAGACATAAGCAATAAAGATTGGTTATTTTTGTATGTAGGGCAAATGAAGTATGTCCTTTTAAAACTTTATTTCTTCTTCTATTTTTACTTAGCGGTACTGCTCACTTTAGTATGTAGCGTTGTCACTGCCCGGAAAGGAAAACATTTTCCTGAAGATTTAGCACAGCAAAACTTAATTATATCAAACACTGAAGCACCTGGAGACGACAGGGTGGTAAGTAACTTCCTTGGTGAATAATTGTTTCTATAGTTTTAAAATGCATCCCTGTGAAGTTATTTAGGAGTCAATTTATATTTGTAAGTCGTTGGGATCTTGTAGATTGTAAGTCGACTTGGGACTCTCAGTGTCCCAGCCATTATGGAGTGGTACTTATTGAAGTTTACCTTGCTGTTCTATTTTTCCACTCTTTGTTGTATTAATTCAAACTTAGTCTATGTTGGGAATGATTACAAGAGTAATCACTCTGACTGCTTTCTGCAATGTGTGACATTCTTTGAGCCCCCACTGTTGTCTTGTTTTATTATAATGAAGTGCTCAGCCAATGGATTCACCACCCAGACTGCCAACAACTCCGGCCAAGGCTTCTGTGGCACCATGAGAAACGGTGGGCAGGAGACATATGAGATGAAAGGACACCAGACCTTAGACTCCTGCCGCGTGGCCGGCCATCACCACACCCTGGATTCCGGCCGAGGAGGGCACATGGAGACTGACAACTGCAGATACACTTACTCCGAGTGGCACAGTTTCACTCAGCCCCGGCTTGGCGAAGTGAGTGTCCCTAGAGGGTTTACTGTGAAGTAGAGAACTATAGGACACTGATAATGTAAATTTCCAGAAGCTGCTTTGCCAGTGTTTCATGTGTCTTCCCTTGTGAGGTCTAGTCGTTTTTTTAAAAATGCCTTGATTTTGTTACATTTAATCTTTCAATATTTTGATTCCTCTGTCGCATTTACTCTGTTTCTAGAATCTTATGAGAATCAGGGACTTCTGATATCTGTCTTTAAATACTCACTTTTCAGTGTACAACTGTCTTATAAATCCCTTTGAGAAGAATATGAAGATAAATGTTAGTTTCTCAAAAATACATTATTTACCAAATCAAACTTGTACTTTGCTATGAAAACATAAACATCCGAATGCAGTTTTAGGTTAGATATTAACATGTTTTACTTAGGCCATACATTAACTTTTAAAAATTATTTTATTGTTCTGCTGTATTCTAAATGGACTAGCTATTGTTGCTCATATTTATACGGTGTGGTGAGTGGCCACATAGCTATTCAGTGTAGAATGGCTAAAGAACCCAGTGGGTGAGGACATTTGAAACTTATTCTTAGTAATTTTGAAACATAGAAAACACTATCATAGGAATTCTTTTCAACTCACAAAGCGGACCATGCACATGTAAAGTGTGTCCTGTCATCTAGAGAGGGCAGTCCTGGGAAAGAGAGGGGTAAGTGAGCAGCTTGGTCTACACCAGCACGGGAAAGCTCTTAGAAACGCTAATGCCTTTGCTTCATTCTGGAAGACTCTAGTTTCACTGAAGTGTGTGCGCGTACACGACATTTCACATGTGATTTGTGTGTTGGGCCAGGGTAGGGGATCCTGTTTGAGCATTCTTGCTGGCATGAATGTCTTTCCCAGAGGGCACTGGTGTCTTTGGAGCAAACACTGTATCAGATGCCTTTAGTTTTGGGATGGACAAAACACGAGCAATATTCTAAAAGAGGGCTTTCAGTTATTGCACGTCCGCGGCATTTGTTTTATTTTTATTTCGTCCTATTCAAGTGGTTTCATGATTTGTATTTGCAGCCTGCATGCACGTAAGATTATGCTAAGGGACAGAGCTCCAGATACTTTCTTAGGAACAACCTGTAATGGGAGGCGTGGGTGGCAGCCGGCCAGAGCTGAGGGCTAGGGGAGGACTGCTCTCGCAGGTCAGCAGAGGGAGCCCTGCCTTTGGAAGACAGGCCAGTGGGACCCTGTAGAGCAGAGGTGTGTCTGCCTCCGTGTGTCTGCCCAAAGCCTGCTGCTTTATAGTGAAAGCATGGTTTCTGCAGTGTGCGTTAAGCTGATGATTTTAGTTTTAGTGATTTTTCTGGTGATATATCTCTGGCTTTTGGCTACTTTGGAGTGCAGTAACTTTTTAAGTGTATTGCACACAATAGAGGTTGAGTTTGTATCCACTGTACACTGCTGGGCATAAGAAGCAGGCTTTCAAGCACTGCATTTCCATCATTAGTTTCCAAAATAATGAAGGGGCATTGGAGGAGAATGTAATTTAAAGTGACACAAGTTAGTAAACTCAAGCTACTCAAAACTGGGACCATTTGATAGCCACATACAAATTCCAACCACTTGGCATATTGTCTCCATTTCGTAAACGGACCTCAACTATAGACATAACATCTGGGGATAAAGATCTCATGATGACTTAAATGTATGTAGATATAACAGTTGTAAACCTGTTTTTTTATTTTTGTGGATTATTAAAAATGCAAACTATACTGATTTATGATATGGCTGTAATATAGACCAATCATGTGCATTTTTTGTGTGTAGGACTCCATTAGAGGACACACTGGTTAAAAATTAAACATAAAAGGTAAATAAAATAATTTTTCTGTTCATAATTGAAGTTGTTTAAAGAAATAATACAATCCTGTTTTTTGGACTTTACAGAAACTGCACGTGTGTAATCAGAACGAAGAGCACATGCCATCCCAAGACTACGTCCTCACCTATAACTACGAAGGCAGGGGGTCTCCAGCAGGTTCTGTAGGCTGCTGCAGCGAAAAGCAGGAAGAAGAGGGTCTGGACTTTTTAAACAACTTGGAACCCAAATTTCTTACATTGGCAGAAACATGCACAAAGAGATAATGCCACCGGGTTACAATCAGACATGGCCTCTGCAGTTGTCCCCGGCATTTGAAACGAAAAGACTGTAAAATAGAGTTTATATTCACTCAGATTGCTCTGGAGTTATGCTGGCTTGTGATACTGTAGCCCAGGCTGGCCTCGAACTCGTGATCCTCCTGCCTCTGCCTCCTTCAGCAAATCCTACCGGTGTGAGCCACCACTACCGGCTGGCTTGTGATATTGTGACTTTAGTCTAGTGTGCAATTGACACATATTCAGGAGAAAGTGTTTGAGGAGTTCTGATCTTTTTTAGACTGGCTGTGTGCTGTGTTTAATCTTCCTGCCACGCTCAACAGGGCAGTGAGCTGCAGTTCCTAGTCTGCCACAGGTCCTGACCCTGGCAGTCTGTTGTGCACACATCTCGCATCTCCACTGAGAGTTTCTACGATACGGCTGCATCGTGAGCCAAGGAGTGTGTGCATATATAATGAATTTTTCTACATTTTACAGTCTTCCCCCTAGTAATTTGCATTGTTAAAGTGGTTTGTTGCTGACCGCTTTTCTAAAAGCACAAGTGTTAAAACAGAGAACCAGCAAACCTCACACTGCAGTACTGGAGTTAGCTGAGGTCTGTAAAGGACCCACCCTGCCCTGAAGGTATTTACCTAACAAATTAATTGGGTAAAACAGTCTAAAAACAGCTAAGTTGTACCAATATTGAAGCACCACACACTCATAAAAATGGCTTAAGAAATGAGCAAAACATTAAGCAACACTATTTGAAGAATGTTTTAGGAATAATTAATACTAAATTACAGAAAACCTTTTGCAAAGCTGATGATCTAGCAGCTGCCTCTCTCCGATTTCACTAGCAAATACTCTACCGGACTTGGGAAACAAAACTTGGCCAACTAGTCTACTGTGCTGCAGTTCCTTTATTTCGGCGGAGTCTGAAGCCAGTGGGCGTTCCTACAAAGTGCACAGCAGAGCAGCATTTCAAATGCAGCGTAAACAAAGAGGAAAATGGCAAGGATCCAAGACAAGACTGGGTGTGGCTCACCTTGTAACAGGAAATCGGGGGTTTTAAAGGGGCAGTCTTGCTCCTGCCTGGTTACATGAATGTATCAGCCCATGCCTGCCTGTATAATTTGTTTAAATTCAGAAATATAGATTCGACTTTTAGTGGGAAAGAAAGAGATAGGCACATGGAAGAATGGATTCCCTTTGCAGGATATATAAAAACTTGTACTCACAAATATTAGAAGCTGCCCCTCTGTCCCCTACTGCTGGGACTCACAGCTTGCTGGTGGGGTGTTGGCAGAAATGACATGGCTTTCTTGGGACCTAGTGCTGATCTTTGCTGAAGTTACATACATCCTCCATCACCCTTTTCTTGTTTCTTCCTTTTTCCCCTCTTCCTTCTCTTTGTTTTGTTTTTTTGGGGTAGCTCTTCATAAGCCAGACTGGCCTTAAACTCACAGGCCTTCTGCTCAGTCTCTGTATACTACAATTACAGGCAGATGGCACCACTGTTGTTCTCAATGCAGAGCAAATTGGTCTTAACTTTAAGTTCGGAGACTTTGGGAGAGGGTTGATACCAGTCCAGAAGCCCAGGCCTCTTGGATTCCTTTCCCTGTCTGCCAAAGCTGCTTGAATGAACGGCAACAGATTCACCTAGGTGGCAAATCGTCTAGAAACTCAATCATCCTTCAGTGTGAGTGAGGTTTCTATCAGTTTGCTTTGTTAGGGGGAGTTTCTCAGGACAGAAGTTAGGGTGCATGGAAGGAAGAGATCAAACTCTCATTTAGGGAGGACAAACTGATGGAGCATTTTGGTGTTCAGAGACAAACCTGCAGGCCAGGAGGGAAGTGAAGCCAGCAGGCCGGTGAACAGCCAAGGTGTTTGCATTTCCCCATTTCTCACCCTGCATTTTCTTCTTGCTCTGAAGACAATATAGCTGCCGTTTAGTTTGGTGAAGCATCAGGCAAGCCATTGTTAAGACCTCTTCTTATTTGGAATGCAGTGGCAGGAAAGAAGGCTATGAAGCGGATGTAGCTCAGTCAGCTGCATGCATTCTCGCCAGGCAGGAGCAAAGCCCAGGATTTGATTCCAAGCACTGTATAAAACAAGCATGGTTTCAGCATTTGAAAAGTGAGGCAGGAGGATCAAGAAAGTTCATGGATCTCTATAGTTATATGAGAAGCTTGAGGCCAGCTTGGGCTACATGTGGGGAGTCTTTGAAAGGGCCTGAACTGCTGTGCCGACCAGACACAGGCTCCACGAGAAAACCCTTAGTCCTTCTCCAGCAACACTAAGGTCTTCAGTTACATGTGTATCTAAGATTCTGATTTGATTTTACATTTTTCATGTTTTCATTTTTCCCTGAGAGTCATTTTCTTGGTAGACTTTTGAAACTGTTATTTTCCCCCATAGCATCATATGGTATTATTCTTTCCTTATATGTATAAGGTGAAAATTGTGCTATTCTCGTGTGTAAGAAAAACAGCCTGCTTTTTTTTAAACGCTTTCATCCCCCCCCACCCAGGTTTTTATGCCATTGTACAGATCATTTTTTCTTACATTTACATTTATAAGGAAGTAGGTAACTGTCTAACGAGCAATTGAAGTTTATTTTTCAATGTTTTAAACAATCTTAATTTGACAATTAAATTGCTTTTGAAACTTGTCAGATAGAAATAAGCATGTATTGAATATGTAAAATAATAGTTCTTATTAAAGAAGGTAATAAAGCAATGCTAAATTGATTTCCTGTCTTTGCTGTATGTAGAGACTAAAGGATCGAAGGTGCTAACACTGCAACCTCAAAACATTGAGTTTCAGGCTAGCAAGACAATCAAAATACTCCACAGCGTCTGGGAAATTCATGGTGTGGTTGTGGTTGCAGAGATGACATACCTGTAAAAAATGTGATATTGGGAACCAATAATTGCTCTTAACGACTGTGCTATAGCTCCAGCCCCTTTTAGCACTTGGTATAGAAATTTACTACTAGGAGAATAAAGGAGCAGTACTTTTGAGACTGGAATGCACTGACATTCTTTCTACCCTTCACACAAAGAAGCTGTTAGAAAATAGGATTCAGAGAGGCAAACTCTTTCCCAGTGTGTTTTCGACTTTGCTGTTGGGCAAGGCACATTCCTCCTGAGTTGTGCTGGCAGGGAGGCTGGTGTTCTGCCTTTACTTGTGGCCCTGTCTTCCCACAGCTTTTTTTCAAGTATCTACAAGTGAGAATGGGACACATCCTTCAATGACTCAGACTTCTCCATTCTCAAGACACAGACAGGATGAACACACCAACAGTGAGTGCCAGGACGCATGGCGTTTGCTATGCCCAGATCCGTGAAGCTCCCCGAAAACTAAAAGCAAAGAGCCTTTATTTTATACAAGCTTGCAAACTCGGTCTCTTCATGTGTTCAACGTATTGGAATAATCTGAGACTCCCAGCTCAGTTAGAGTTGGGTTTTCATAGTAGTAAAGGTGGGGGTGAGGGATTTCTAAGGTTAAGGACCCTTGAATGGCTGACATTTGTCTAGCGGTGTCCTAGTGAGTGTGTGTTGAAAGGTGATCCTATCTACAATGGTTGGAATGTTAGGAATTTCCTTTGGGAATGGTCTGTTCTTGAGTGGTGCCTGGGTGATCTCAGTTTGTGGTCCTTCCTGCAACCAGGTCTTGCTTCAGGGTAAACTACTGAGACTCAGGCCTCCATTAAACTCAGGCTGAGTCCTGCACTGGCAGGTGATAATGGCTGGGAGTTAAGGACTTCTTTGGGTGGTCTGTTCCTATTAAGCTTATCATGGTTGGCTGAGTCCTACACTTCCCCCTTCACAAGCACTGATGACAGGACCCAGTAATGGGCCCTGCTTGCCCATGGTTTTAAGGAGGTACTAGTGGGACCTAAGAACCATTTTAGTTAATAAATCCATTAATTGACAACTTTGGAGCTATTTTTCTGGCATATCAACAGGCACTATAGGTAGTTATCTTGTCCTCCATGTCAGAGAATTTCCCCTTGTCCCATCCTTTCAACCTATTCTGTGCAGGAAGCATGGAATGACATGTTAGGTCAGTCTTTTCCAAGTCCCTCTTCCACAGGAAAATAATTCTTTTTTTTTTTTTTTTTTACCTTATTGGCTAAGACTGTAAGACTGCTGCTTTGGATACTTCCGCCTCCAATGCTATGGAGACCTGGGTGTGACTAACTGTATATGGACTCTGATCCCTATCAATTTTAATAGATTTGGAAACTACTTGGTCTTGTACTAAGATAAATAAAGATATACTTTATTTATCCTTCTGGGACATCTGATAGTATTGATAGCCATGCCAGTTATAATGGCAGTTTAGTAGCAAAAGTTATCCAGATCCTTCCACAAAGCTATATTCACAAAGTTATAGATAGTTTGTTAGCTCATTCCAAAAATACTAGGTCTCTTAAAAATGTTTTAAGGTCTGAGGATACAAAAGTTCCTAAGCTTTGAGGGTCAAAAAATTGACTTAAGATGCAAATACAGGTTAAGATATGGAAAATGTTTCTGATTTCTTCCCCCTCTATGGTATAATTCTAATAAGGTGATAGAGCATTGACTACTTACTGTTTGGGTCACAAACTCAAGATTTTAGATTTATTCTAGTTGCCATTTAAATATGTACTAAAGGTGTTTCTCATCAGGCCAAAGGCATTTCTGTCCAAACCATGCATGGTTCTTTGGACAGCAGAAAAATACACATGCTTTTAACCAAAATCTGTAGTTTTTGCTAGGACTCAAAGGTATGAGTCTATTTTTTCTGTTTACAGATACCCATTGAAATGGAGTAATAAAAATGCTGCAGGATCCCCAGCAGTGGCAGGCAGCAGAAACATTGCAGGTCCCCAAGTGGTGTCATTGGGGCATGTGGCAACAGGCAGTGGGCCCTGAGAGCAGCCAGTCCTAGGCAGAGACGGCTACAGGTCCCTGAGCTGTGGCTGGTCCAGGGCAGGGAGACATGCGGGCGGGGGGGGGGGGGGGGGGGGGGGGGGGGGGGGGAGGGGGGGGGGGGGGGGGGGGTATTGCCTGCTCTTCCAGGGGGGGGGGGGGGGGGGGGGGGGGAGGAAGAGACAGAGACATGGATAGGCACGCCATGCAGAGTGAGGTTGGATATTTATTCAGTGGGTTATGGAGGGGAAAGGGAGAAGGGGAGAAGAGCAGAGAGAGAGAGGGAAAGAGAGAGGGGAGAGAGAGAAGGGAGAGACAGAAGAAGGGAAGGGGAGATGTGGGGAGAGGCAGAAGCTGCCTCTTCGAGATGGAGATGGAAAAGAGAGGGAACTCAGGCTGGAAGCTGAAGATCAGCCCTTCTCAGCAGACAGGGGAGGGAGGGGCGTGGCTTGTCTCTTAAAGAGACAGAATAGATCATTACACCCGTTATCTGATTTTTTTCTACAATGTGGATTTTTTTTAAGTACATAAATTTTAACTTCTGTTCCTAGTTTAAACTTATCTCGATAGGCTTCCACTTGGCTGGCAGACACAACTAAGCATTAGTTGCTGACTACAACCTCCTCTGAATGGTGGCCAGCCCTGAACTTCCTAAAAGCTGATGTGGACCAGTCCAGCTGATATGAACACTCCCTGTCCCTTCAATGAAGTCTGATGAGTTCCCCATTGCCTGAATTCCCTCACTACCTTTGGCTAGCCTTTCAACCTACTCAGGCCCTGATAACAACGACTCAATGTCAGCTTGAAGTAGTTGCAGAAAAAAACATGTTCATCCCATGCTCCCTGCCCAGAATACGCTGAAAGGTTAGGACAAGGGGGAACTCCCTGGCATGGGGGACAAAATAACTACCTATAGGTGCCTGTTGATATACCAGAAAAATAGGCCTAAAGTTGTCAATTAATGGATTATTAACTAAAATAGTTCTTAGGTCTCAATAATACCTCCTTAAAGCCATGGGCAAGCAGGGCCCTTGACTGGGTCCTATCATTGGTGCTTGTGAAGGGGGAAGTGTAGGACTCAGCCAACCATGATGGGCTTAATAGTTACAGACCACCCAAAGGAAGTTCTTAACTCCCAGCCATTATCACCTGCCAGTGTAGGACTGAGTTTAATGGAGGCCTGCATCTCAGTAGTTTACCCTGAAGCAAGATCTGGTTGCAGGAAGGACCACAAACTGAGATTAATCAGGCACTACCCAAGAACCGACCTTCAGGGGTACCTTCAGAGACCAAAGTGTACATCAGTTCCCTGGAGCTGGAGTTGCAGGGGGTTGTAAGCCATCGAGCAGGGATCCTGGGAACTGAACTCTGGTCCTCTGAAACAGTAACTAGCATTTTTGCCTACTGAGCCATCTCTCCAGCCCGAGAAGAAGGCATCTATCTGTTCTCTTAGGCAGTATTTTTCACTGGCCCATTCTAATAGATGCAGTAAGATTCCACGGGGAACACTTGCTCTTACATTCTGACACTTTTTATGTAGATGTTTGCTATTTTCCTTTCATAATGTTTTATGCTGTGATAAAAAATATATGCACATTAATTTTGTTAAAAGATAGGCTTCAATTTTACCTTTAATGGTTTCGATTCTTTTATGTATGCAATCTGCATCTCCCCTGTGAAACTGAATTACTGGTTAGAGAGCTGTTATAACTGAAATTATGCCTGAGAACCATGTCTACTTCTCTGATGTGCGATCTGCTGGAAGTTAAGGACAATCTTACAGATTATACTTGTTACACTGGAGTGGTTTTTTAAAAATATGAATCATCATGGACAAGTTACAGCAGACATATAATAATGTAAGTTTACTTGGGGAAATGCCATTCTAAAAGGCCCCAAGCATCCCTGACCTAGAAAGAGAGTCCAGAGATAAAAACAATGGTACATTTTTAAAATGTATTTATTTGCATCAAGCTGGTTTAGTACATTTTGCCCTGGTAGCATGCACAGCATGTCTGAGTCTAAGAAGGCAGAAACCTGCAGCTTGCAGGACTGGTCTGCAGTTGAAAGTCCACACAGTTGTGCTACAGTCATTCATTATGATGAATGATGAGGATATTTGTCATTTTTTTTTGAGAATATGGCCATAATATTTAGTGATTTTTAGTTTATCTGTTAATTATGTTACTGCTATTTTAGTGTGTGCGTGTGCATGCATGTGTGTGTGTGTGTGTGATGCATGAGAAAGTACATGTGCGTCACTGGGCATGTATGCAGGTCAGAGAATCACTCTGGTAGGCACTCTCCTTTCACCTGCAGGTAGGGATGGAGATCAGGCCATCAGGCTTGCTCTGCAGGCATTTTGCCCATCCTATAGACCCTCTACACCAAGGTACATCACAGGTCCTGCTGGACTAGAACAGGTGGACACCGAGTCATGAACAGGAAGTTGAGATACTGCTAGGACTAACTTAGGGTCTGTTACCAGAGTCTCTTCCCATATTTCACTGAAAATGCAGGTTTAAGGTCTGGTTGAATCTAGGGATTACTACATGCTACACAGTCGTCCCACCACTAAACTGCATGCCCAGCCCTAGCTTGTTCAGCTTATTTTTTTAATGCTATTATATCATGGCAGAAAGGGAGAGAAAGTGACCTCTTATGTAAAATCCATTGGTAGAAGTTACAATAATTTACTGAGACAGTGATTGTTTCTTTCAGCCATATAATACTTTTATGCTGTGACTTTATCTTGTTCTTGCTTTAGTTATTTTATTTTTAGGAGAGTTACAGGTAAAAATAAGAGTCTGCATTGTTTGGGAACACAAAAGGCAGATGGAAAACTAACATTATTGAGTGCATATGTTAGATAATTAGTCTTTAATTCTGCTGTGTATCTGTACTTATTCTCTAGATTAGAACTTGACTCTTCAGAGGTAAGGACTAGGGACATTTTGAGAAGTAGTGAGGGAGGGTGGGGCAGAAGAAATCCCACACTGAGCCTCAATCTGAATCCCTAGAAAATTCCTTCAGTTTCCACTATAATATTTCTGTCTACCATTCATCAATGAACAACAACTATATAATGCCCTCAAATCAATGTGGTTAATGATAACTGTACATTATGAAGTTACTCAAGAAACTGTAACACAGACCCAGTTCAATTTGGCTAAGTTGTTTAGCTACTAGGCTTTCTTACCACATATTTTGTTTCCTCTATCACACAGGTAAAGAGAAAGAAAACGTGGTCTATTTATACACACAACAATAGCACAGAATCCTGCCATCTGCTGCCGCATAGATGGAGCTGGAGATTGTTGCATTAAGGGAGACAAGCCAGGCTGATGTTCTCACTGAATTATAGAAGCCAAGAAATCAAACATGTGGAAGAACAGAATATTGGTCCCCAGTGACTGGCAAGAGCAGGAGGGCAGAAAGGCTAACCATCAGTATATGAGGAATCACCTTCAGTTCTTGCTTGGCATAAGCAAATGGCTGTTCGTTTTAGCAGCCCCTACAGGGATGTTCTCAGATGATGAGAAAACTGATTTTAAGGTTTAATGCTACTTGTCTCCCTAAACTCTCTGCTTTTAAACACAGTCACTTTGGGCGCCAAAGCTTCAACAGCTACATGCCTGAGTGAGTGGAGCCACAGTTCAGGCCATGGCAGCATCCATCCCTGAAACTGAGGACTGTGAAATTAAGAAGTCAATAGTTTAAACAATAAAAAGATCATTCTCTCGGATTAGAAATTCCATTTATCAGTCTTTAGGTTCATCTTATTTTTTCTTTTTCTTAACCTCCTTCCCCAATGAATCATTCTAATGAATCTTTTTTATTTCACTTGTAGTTTTAGGTCCTAAAACTTGTATTAATCAAAAAAAAAAACCTTCTGTTTCTTTGTTGATATTCTCAATTCATTCAGATACCATTTTGCTAAAATTTTCTTTCATTGTCTACTAATAATTTTCTCAATATTTTGAGTGTATTTATGTCATCTTTTAAAATTTATTCATCTTTGATGAATCTGATGTCTGCACATTTTTTTGAGTGGGTCCTATTTCCTGTTCTTTATATAGCTTGTGGATTTTTATTTTTGGAAATTGATTATTTGATAATCATAATGTGGTTATGTTGAAAAATCAGATTTGTCCCTGCCCTGCATTTCTCCCTCCCTCATAGGTGTTAAAACTCTAAGTAGTAGACTGCCTATTTTGAGATGTCTCTTCTAGCACTCATTGCTGTTTGTTGCTGTAAATACCTTTTCTTTTTTTTTTTTGGTTGCTGTGATAAAATCATCGATAAAAACACCCCAGGAGAAAACAGATTCATTTTGGCTAACAGTGTCAAAGAAAGAGAGTCCATAATGACAGGGAAGCCATGGCAACAGACAGGAAAGTCATGGTAGCTGAAACAAAAGGCTACTCACATTTCACCTGTGAGGACCTGACTTTGAAAACTCCATTTTAAAGACAGGGCTTCACCTTAAGCCATATAATGAGCTGGGAGTGGGCGATCTCAGCTCCAGAAATGTGCTGCCATAGCAGAAACTTGAACGGATGGCAATTAAGAAGATAGGAAGCAGGGCCATAAAATTTAACAAGGTCCAGATGTTCTTGGGAGGAATCCTGCTTGAAGATACCTTGTCAGTTATTAATGGCTCTTTGCTAGGTTTTCACTCCCAAAACCTGATTAATGGGTTCAGAAACTACCTTATCTTATGTATTCCTCACCCAAACTGAAGACAACAGGACTTGAACTCCTCTGACTATGACATCTCCTCTTTAAAAGTTTGCTTCTTCCCCGGGTTCACGGCTGTACTTCCCTTAGCCACTGTGTTGGGTTGGTGGAGGTGTAGTCCATACTCGAGTTTGAATATTATTAAAAATCTTCATGTAATTTGCATCAGAAATCTGACTCTGTGAATTCATTTAGTGACTAGAAACTTGGGCATTACACACCCTCACTCAAGAAGTAGACAGTAAGTTGCAAGTGTGGCCAGGCTATAAACTCTTGAAGACCTCAGACTTCCTCTAGCAAGGCTTCCTGTCCTTGTCCTGCTATACCCATTCCAAATAGCACCCATATTTGGGGACCGAGTACTCAGACATATGGGCTTCTGTGGGCATCTTATGTTTAAAACACAACAGACAGCAGGAATTCCAGCTCACATTCACCAACTGCTTTGACAGAGATCTTCTTGATGGCCCAGAAATCAGACAGACAGGCGGATGGACAGATGTGTGAGCCTACACATAAACACACACACACACACACACACACACACACACACACACTCCTGGAAGGATGTAACAACTTCCTTTCCTAGTTTATGCAGACCAGCTCATGCTCAGCCCAGGCTTGCTGCTCATCCAGTCTTGCTCCGGATGAAAACTGCTGATCTTCTCAGTGTAATGGTCTGCTCTGTCCTTTAAGGGACAAGCCACCGCCCCCCCCCCAAGGCAAGCTGATCTTCAGCTTCCAGCCTGAGAGCCTTCTTTTTCATCTCTCTCTCAAAGAGGCAGCTTCTGTCTCTCCCTTCTCCCCACTGCTCCCTTCCTGTCTCTGCTCTTCTCCCCCTTTCCCTCCATAACCCACTAAATAAATATCCAACCTCATTCTGCATGGCATGCCTATTCATGTCTTTGTCTTTTGCCAGCCACATGGCTCACCTTTAGAGACCTGTGGCATGGTCTTGTGGCGTGTCCATCTGTCTCTCTCACCTCATGGGACTGGGTGCACCATTGAGGCTTCTCCCCCACCATGCAGTTCCCTGCCTGGGACTTGTAGCCTGCTGCAGCCACCTGGGGGAACTGTGCCATCTCTGCCAGGGACTGGCTGGTCTCGGGACCCACTGCCTGCTGCCTCTTTGGGGACCTGCAGCTTGGTCTCTGGACCAACTGCCCACTACAGCCACTTGGGGATCTGCAGCATTTTACTTTTACCATTAGACTCAGGACATTTTTAGACACATGTTGCCCGAGCTGACATCTATGACTCTCTAAACATCCTTCATATGTATGTGCGGTTGCATATGATGAATGCACCTTTTCTAAGGATTCTCACCTCAACTTCTCTTCTGGCCCTTGGTGGTCTGTAATGTGACTCTATCCACGACATTAAACGTGAGTTTTGTTAGCCCTTGCCACTGTCTTGAGAAATGCTACCTTTCCCCTTGTCTAGATTCTGACATATGATTGAGAGACTAGCAAACCAGTTTCTCAAACATATTCTAACCTGATTAGTACACACACACACACACAGAGACACACACACACACACACACACACACACACACACACACACACCTTGCAAATGAGCTATCTGTATTTATCAGCTTTTCTCATTACCATGAACAAATACCAACAGAATAATTTAAAGGAACAACAATTTTGACTCATATGTTTGCTGAAGACTCACACCACAGTCTGAGTGTGGACAGAGCTTCACTATAATGGATTATGGGGAGAAGATTTACCTTGCAGTCCATATGAAGGAGTGGGGGGGGGGGAAGGGGAGGGAGAAGAGCAAGACAGGGATCAGAGGCAGCCATCCATGGCACTTTGCAGAGGTTTACTCTTTTCAGCTAAGACTTATTGTTGAAACCTATACCACTTTCTCAAAATAGCCTGGGAGCCACAAGTTCAACACAAAAGCCTGTGAAGAGCCAGTTATATTCAGTGCATTTTGCTCTTTACTTCCAAGATGAAGGGAACTGGGTTGCTGTTGGTGAAGACCAAGACAGGGTCAGGGAGAGTTTGGAGCTAGTTAAACCCTACCCAGCCCTACTCTCATTCTGGAGATAGTTCCTTCTTGGTTTGCTTTACTATCATAAATCTTTGTTTTAAAGCTCCCAGAGAATTGTTTGGAAGCATCTGTCTTCTCAGTGTCTCTCCAGAGGAGGGAGGGTTTGCAGTTCAGTAATTTATCACTTTGCTGGTGGAAGTCCTCAGAGTTCTTTACTACTCCAATGATTATTTTCCCAAGTTTCTAACCATCTTCTGGCATTTCATGTTTTAAAAGATATGTTAAGGGACAAAAAAAAAAAAAGGCCTCATTTAATCCAAGCCTAGCATTTTCTTCTTTGAGTCACACATAATATTAAAACCTAAAGACTCAGGCTAAGTGGTAGAACTTGCTTTAGAAATTATTTGTACAATGCTTCCTGCTTATAATGATATTTACGTAGAAACACTTATGATGCTAGACTTGATTTCCCTGTAGAACCTGCAAATACCCTTGTACTTCTAAAGCTCTACCAGACGTCTCGTGTGTCACTGCCTTCAAGTCAGAGCTGGTCCCATTCAGTCTGTAGAGCATGAGACCCTTGTTTCTATAGAGCACGGTACTCTAGTTTCTGCTTCTGATACAGACTATAAAACAATTTGTCTTCATTTTTAAAAAGTTTAAAGTGATTTTAGGGATTTCCTGTGATTTTCCTTTAACAGAATGGCAGCTTTCCTTCTGTGAAGCCACATTGTGTGGACATTGAAGCATGTCTTTGTGAAGGTAATTTTCAAAATTATGCTGATTTGATCAACTCAATTAATGTTGTAATTATAAAATATCTTCACAAATAGGTATGGACAGTTGAGTTTGGCTTCCAATTCTCTTTTCAATTAACTAAGAAGTGCTTCACAGATAAAATTTGTTCTAATAAGACAGTTGAGAATGAAAGAGTCATTTTGAGAGAATGTCAAGGTGACACTTGGAAGGGATTATTTTAATAATGAAACAAGGGTTTAGAGACAAATGAGCTGCTTCTGGTGTCAGGTTCTTGGAAGAATGTGCCAGAATGTCAAAATCCAAGTGAGTCAATAGCTGCCTAAGAATGTGATATCATTAGGCACATGTTTCTTAAATATTTAAAGTTCTGATTCTATATATAAATATCATTACATTTTCTGCTTACTATTAACTATATAATGTGGAAAAACGTATAATGAACAGAGTGCATGGCATTTGTTAGTGTTATGGGCAGGAATCTTTTTATTCTTGTGTTTTTAGTCTCTTTCTGTCCCTTGATTAGTGCTGGGCAACATCAAAGACTAGGTGTGCTCTTTCTTCTCCCCTCTCCTATTTTTCATCCTTCCTCCTCCTCGTCTTCCCTCCCTCCTCCTCCTCCTACTCCTCCCTGTCCCCCTTTTCCCATCTCCTCCTACTTCTCCTCCTCCTTTCTCCTCTACCCCTTCTCCTTCTCCTCCTCCTCCTCCTCTTTCTCCTACCCCCTCTTCCTCCTCCTACCCCTCCTCCTCCATCCCTACCCTCTCCTCCTCCATCTCTACCTGCCTCCTCCTCCATCCCTACCTGTCTCCTCCTCTGCTGAACCACATGATCTTGACTCTCAATGACTTTTCTATTCTCAAAATCTCTCCTCTATACAATGCTTCACACATGTGGCAGTTGGTTTCTGAATTAAAGGGTATTATTAGGACTGTGTGGGACTTTAAAAAACAACTTTATTCTTTGCTTAGAGGATTCTCTTTGGATAGGACACAGGTCAAAGTAAATGCTATATATAAAGGTAAAGATCTCTTGAGCCCTTGCTATGACATTTATTAGTTTTTGAGATTTCTTCTTAAAGTAGGTTTTGGTTTTGCCTTAAAGGTGTGTGCGTGTGTGTGTGTGTGTGTGTGTGTGTGTGTGTGCTTGTGAATGAAGGTACCTTTGAAGGCGAGAGGGGTCATATCTTTCTGGAGCTGGATTTACCCCAGTTGTGAGTTGCCCAATATGGATGCTGGGAAAGAAACTTGGGTCCTCTATAAGAGCAGTGCATTCTTCTAAATGCTGTGCCATTTTTCTAGTTCTGGCATTTGCTAGTTTTTAAGGTTTGGGGGACTTGTGGTTAAATTTCATCCCTTGTTAAATTATAATGATAAATTTATTTCACCTGCTTTAATACTAGCTATACTGTGCTGAAGTATGTTTGAAAAGAAACTATCAGAAACTTATCTAGATAGGAACACTTTCAGTTGTCATGTTCTAGCTTTATTTGTAATCATCAAATGTTTAGGTGGTGGGAGGATAGCTCTAAGGGCAAAATGCTTTTTGTGTAAGCATGGAGACCTGAGTTCAGATCCCCAGCACCCAGATAGGATGCAGTCAAGCCAGACTAAGACAGGAGGGCCTGTGGGCATGATGGCCAACCATTCTAACTAATCAACAAATTCCAGATCCTGCGAGAGACCTGTCCAAAGCACAACAACCCCTGGCTTAAACATGTGACCAACCCAACCAGCAGCAACTACAATAGCATTTGCTCATATATGACAAGATTCTAGATATTTCTATAACAATCATTAGACATGATCAGCCCTAAATCCCTGAAAACAATGGTGTGTTTGAAAAAAAAAAACTCCCAATTAAATATTTAAGGAGTGTTTATTCTCCCAAATTTATTTGAATAGGTCAGCAGTTGCTTAGTCATTTGGCTTTTGCTCACTCTCACTTGTTTTGAGTTACTGATGTTTTAGATGGGAAAATGTCAACAACCTTAGAGTTTTAAAACATGTCTGTATTATACACTTATGTTTTTTTTTCTAAATTGATGGAGACTTAAGACCACTGGTTCTCAATTTTCAGAAGGTTGAGAATTCTGTGGGTACTCACTGGAGAAGACTGCTCAGACATGTGTTTCAACCAATAGAAAGTCTTTATTAGCTTTTTAATGCTGTGACCCTTTGATACAGTTTCTCATGTTGTGGTGATCTTTAACCATAAAATTATTTTCTTTGCTACTTCAGATCTTTAATTTTACTGCTGAGATGAATCATGATGTAAATATTTTTAGAGACAGAGAGATTTGCCAAAGGGTCATGGCCCACAGGTTGAGAACCATCCCTTTAGACTTAGGTAGTTTTCATTAAAGTAGGTTCCAGCGAACAGGGCTTACTAGTATAAATATTTGCAAGTATTTCACAATATATTACAAGATTCTTTCTGTTGTCTGGAAATTTGCACTTCCTTAAAAGTTTTAATTTTTAATCACGTGTGAGAACACTGAGAAGGAAAAGCACATTTAAACCATTGTGTAGCAAACCCCAACACCACACGATTCTTAATACTTTCTTCTTTAGATAAAAACTTAGATATTCTTAGTCATTGTTTGTAACAGGGCTCCAGACCTTAGCACAACTGTCTCCATGATGGAATTACCACTCAGGCTGTAAAACAACATGGCAACAGCACCACCTGCCAGAACACTCACTATATATCATCAATGCAATCCATTTTCAGAGTCCAAACTGTGATCTAGTAAAATAGACCTAGTCCATCAAAGGCTATAGCTTTGGGGAGGTCTCTGGGTGCAATAATCTTGTTTTTTTGGCTTCTGTAGTTTCACTTCTGGCTAAGTGTTCTTGTTAGCTGATCCCAGAACACAGTTTTACTGCTTAGAAATTCACCCTGAGAAAGGCTCAGGGTGCACAGGAGTCCCAAACACGCAGTGTAGTTGCCGGCTGGCTAAGAAAGGCTTCCTATTGGTTGGAACACCAGTCTGAGCAATCTTCTCTGGTGAGAACCCCACAACATTATTCTTTTATGTTTACTAGCATGTAACCAGGTACCAAGTCAATATTATAGGCATGTACACATCCCTCAAACTCTTTATGTAGCTGAAGATAAATCGTGAACTACTGACTCTCTTGCCTGCACCTCCCCAGTGTTGGGAAATCCAAATGTTCAGCTGCATGCCCACCCTAAGCAAATATTTTAAATAACTGAATGAGAACTCATGAAGGGCTAAAGTAGACTCTTTGATGGAGTACAGAACTGACAAAAAATCCCTTGATTTTAGTTAATTGCAGTTAATTGATGGAAGGATTATTTCTTCTGAGAGGCAGTCTGACACTCCTACCTGATAAGGTGAAAAATTCATAAATGAAGCTGTATGGGAGTATCCATGTGTAAATCTGAATGGCTATTCAGCAGACCAGCACTCCAGACATAGCTCCTCTTATTGGTACACATCCATTTTTATATCACGCCCTCTTAGCAAGTGTGCAAATAGGAAATAAAAAGTTTAAATTAATTGTTATAATAACAGAATCATGACCATTTGAATCCAGCGATTGTGTACAGTAGAACCCTAACTAGTTATAATCAATGTGGTTTCATTTTGAGAATCCAAACTGTGATCTAATATATGACCACTAGATGGCAATCTGTATTGATAAATTCTGTAGGTTCCCTTGTTAATAGGGTGGACAATTTTTACACACTAAAATATTTTAAGATACACTGAATGACTTACATTAGTTGACACACAAATAAGATTGAAATAGCTTTTAAAATTTGCTTTTTTGGAATTTGTTGGAGTTTTTACTCTGTTAATGTTTTGGATTGACAACTAAGTAGCCAGCGTTTCTGGCACCATACTGCGAGTTTTGTGTGTGAGAGAGATAGTATGGCTCTTGAAAGAAAATAGTCATTTCAGTTTTAGGTCATATGTAGAAAACGGATCAGCAGCAGTAGTTATAGGATTGAATTGATTAAAGGCAAATTGCCAACCCCCTCCCCCGGGCTTCCCAGAGAAGTTGTTACAACTGGGCTCTTTGCTCTGGAGTGTAGCAGCTCTGCTCTGCCAGGGGAAGCTTTCCCCAGTGAAAATGTTACAGCCCTGCTCTGCTTAGCTTCTGACTCGTCTTGCAAAGTTGCCACACTTTCCCTAGCACTGCTAGGGAAAGGCTTCCCCAGAAAAAGTATTACAGTCCGGAATTACAGAGAAAGGATTACTCTGCTCCTTCTCGTCTCTGGTGAAAGAAGGTCTTCACCCAAACCTGGATCAAGAAATTTATTCGGAGGGAAGAAGCCAGGAGACTGGCGGCCTCTACCAGAGTGGAAGAAGAGCAACCACAAACTGAACAGGCACAGGGCTTATAGGGATTCTTAGGGGTGGAGTTTTCCCAGGGAGAAGAGGGATTGGTTAGTTTAGTTGGTCAGGGGCAGAGATAGCTGATTTCAGAGACAAACTGTTTCTTTCGCTGGCCTTTTAAAAAGGCTTTTTGGCTCTTCCTTTGGGGCCAGGGCATATTTCTTTCACTGACTTTGATTCTAGGGACAAAGTGTGTTTCTTTGGCACTGGTTTTAGAGTTAGGGTGCATTTCTTTGGGTCTGGGTTCAGGGCTAAAGCATTTCTTTCACTGGCTCCGGTTTCAGGACCAGGGTGGGTTTCTTTGGCTGGTCCTTTTACCCTACACTTGGAGCTTGGAGGTAAATTACGTCTCGCTTGCAAGGAGTAGCTGGAAAATGAAGCAATCCTGTGGCTATGGGCCAAATCAAGTTGGTGCAAACAGTGTGGATTTAGTGCATTTTAATTTCTTTGTGTGACAGGAAAATGGAACAGGAAGGGGAACTAAGCATGGACTTCTGAAGAAAGAAAACTCAAGGCTCTCACAGGTACCTCTTCCACAGCTCTGTGGACTAACATTTTCTATAGACTGACATTCAGATTAATAAACCTGTGAGATTACAAGCTTAAGTAGCACAAAGACAGATTCTGTCACAGATTTTTTTTTCATACGTGGTGGTTATTTTATTATCATATATCACTGTTTACACTTTCTTTGGCATTTAAGGACATTATAAATCATACTTTTTAACTGAAACAATGGATAAATCACGTGGCGAATTGTCACTTCAGCCTATTGAGGTGCAACTAAACACCACGCTTGTGCTTTCCATGAGTAGATTTGATACTGGTCCCGTGTCTCGGGCAGAAAGAGATTCAAGCCTTATCAATCACTTCTGCTGGCTGATCTTGAATTAAGCAGTCAGATTTGATATGTCGTCCTTTGCTGCCATCCTGTGGATATTTGAGATATGAATAAGGTAGAGAAATTCACTGTTGAATAAACGGCTAGAGTGCTCTGCTTTGCAGAGTCATGCAACCATAAATGTCTGAATTGGACATGCACCCTCTCTCTGCAGAAAGAATGGCCTTTACTGGCATTCGTTCATTCATTTTCTCCATCTTCCACCCGTTCAGATACAGGTCTGCTTTAAAATGGTCCTTGAATAATGCACAGAGGAGAAAACTCCCAAGATGACTTACACATTCTGAGAAATGATGCTCTCTTATTCTTAAATAGGTCTGTTGGGGGTGGGCTTCTATTTTCATCTTAATTCCCATCTGGACCAGGAGAGCTCCTTCTTTCCTGAGCAGTCTGTCTAAACTAGGCTCTGGAAGACATCTGTCACACCCGTATGGTAATGAGAACACTGGAACTGATGGGTAAAGAGCTGGACTGATTTATTTTGGAATGTCGATACTTCAGGTCCTATCTTCCTTTTATATCTTAATGAAACATGCCACTTTATGCTAGTGTTCTTGCTGATGCTGCAGAATAATATGCCTGCAACTGAAGGAAAGTCCCTTTTAGGCAAAGCAATGTAAAAATACTTTCCTTACACAGGACAAGATAATGAATTATCTTCTAAAAGAAGGGAGCTTTTGATCAATCACTATTTTTATTTTTTTTATTTATTCTTCTCTAAAACATTACATCATGACCACCGTTTTCCCATCTTTCTCCTCCCCCCTTTCTCCCTGATTCCCTCCTTCTCCATTTCAAGAGCAGGCCTCTCAGGGATATTAACCAAACACCGCACAGCAAGTTACAGTAACATTAGACACAAACCCTCTTATCAAAGCTGGATGAGGCATCCCAATAATAGGAAAAGGGTCCCATAAGCAGGCAAGAGTCAGAGGTAACCCTTCTTCCACTGTTAGAAGTCCCACAAGAACAGCATTCCCACAACCATAACCAATATGCACAGAACCTAGTTCAGACCCATACAGGCTCCCTGATTGTCAGTTCAGACTCTGTGAGCCCCTATGAGCCCTGGTTAGTGGGTTCTATGAGCTGTGTTCTTGTGGTATCCTCAAACCCTTTGGCTCCTACAATCCTTCCTCCCGTCTTCTGTAGGATCCCCCAAGCTCCACCTAATGTTAGGCTGTGTGTCTCTATCTACACTCATAAGTTGGTGGATTAAATATCTCTCATGATGATTATGCTAGACTCTGGTCTGTGAGTATAGCAGAGTATCATTAGAAATTGTTTCACTGCCTTTTTTTTTTTTTTTTTTGACAGTCATCTTTGCTTCTAGCCTAGGTCTCTGGGCCATCTCACCTCTGGCTCCTGGGCCTCTGGGCAGTGTCAGGCAAGGGCTCCCTTTTGTGGTGTGGGTCTCAATTTGGACCAGTCCCTGGTTGGCCTCTTGCACAGTTTTGATGTCAAGTGAACACTTTGCTCTTGCATAGTTGAATTTAATGAAAAAAAATGGTCTAAGGGGTCATACATTAATGTAAACAATATTAGTATTTACTTTGTAGTGTCGAGGCAAATAAAACAATTAATCAGTACCTACTTATCAGGATTTTTTCTGTAAACATTTCTATTTCACATTAAAATATCTGATAAAGTTCACTATATAGAGTGACATTATAGAAGAAAATTAGGATCCAACACTATTTCTATCTTTCTTTTTTTTTAAAGAAATATTTTCAGTGTATGGCTCCAGTTGTACTGGACCTGACTATGTAGATCAGGTTGACCTCAAACTAGTAGAGGTCCACCTGTCTCTGCCTCCCAAGTGCTGGAATTGAAGGCATGCACTACCACACTTGGCTAGGATACAATACTGTTATGTTTACTAACTTATTCATAATAACCTTTGATACTGCATTTCAGATAATAATAAATATTATTCTTTTTATGAAATATTTATTGTGCTACTTTAAAGCTGTGGTTTCTCTAATCAAAAGGAACACCATAATGCTAACTTAGGAGAGCTTCTTTGACCTCGCCTGTGCCTTCTTTTTTTTAATTTATTTATTTCTTTATTAATTAATTAAAGATTTCTGTCTCTTCCCCACCGCCGCCTCCCCTTTCCCTCCCCCTCCCTCAATCAAGTCCCCCTCCCTCGTCGCCTGTGCCTTCTACTCGCTTCCTATATGAGGACATTTTTTCCCCAGATATCACCTTTCCAAAACTCTAGTGAGAAAGAATACTGCAACTGAATCAGTCCTCTATCTCTATAAAGCAGTGTGACTTCAGTAAACCTCCTGTTAGATGGCACCCTTTATCAGTTTTAAGCACATAGTCTCAATCATTATTTCATATTACACTTAGTTTCCTTCTGTAGGCAGAGAGCTGTATGCATAGCAAATCAATAGAAAATGAAGGACGTAAACAACAGCTTGCTAAATAAATAACATAAAGTGATTCTCCATCAGAGCCTTAGTAATTACTTGGTGGAACAGGCTGCCCCTAATAAAACAATTAATTAATTTTTCAAATGAATTATGCAAGTCAATATTTTCCTTCATTAATGTTTTGTTGAAATCATTAGGTTTTATTAATGAATAACAAAGAAGGAACTGGACCTTTCTTCTGGCTGATAGATATTAATGTGCTTAGCTCAAACAAAATGTACTTCCAGTATGTAATGAAATTTGAATCAATCAAGTCAATTTGCTAGTCAAATGTTCTTTTGGAGCCCAACTTCTCCATGGGAATGGCTGTCCACAAAGAACAAGCTGAATATGATCCAGAGACACCATGGCTGTGCCAAGTTCTACATCAGTTTTTTTTACTACAGCATTTCTGGTTTTCTCAAGTAGGTAACTAGTCTTCCAGGCAGAACATTATTATCTGATCTAATTAGAATGAAAACATAACATTCAGCAATGCAAAACTGACCAACATTTACTCAAGTGCCAGTTCTTGAGGAACTGGCAGAGAAAGCCATGCTTACCTTAATCCTGTATGAACCTGAACATAAAAAGTGGTTTCTATGCCAATATCAAGATGTATGGTCATAGATCCTGAGTGTGCCAGACATGGAAACCACACCTACAGAACACTGAGAAAGTGAAAAACAACATAAGTTTATTTTTGAGTAATTTGATATAGTTTAATACAGTATTGGTGCCAAGGGCAGGATTTTTATCTTTTAATGGTTAGACTGAATCCTATCATGCTATGTTTTTAAACTCCTTCTTCTACTGATGGACATTTGATTGATTCCATATCTTGACTATTGGGCATACTGTTGCAGGAAAATACCAGTGCATGGGTCTAGGTGTATAAACAGAGACTGCCTTTTCCTTTTCCATCTACCCAAACCCGAATAATCACACAAAACTGCATTAATTACAACACTGTTGAGGAAAATGGTTGAAGTGTATTCCTAGCTAGCTCTTACATCTTAAATTAACCCATTTATATTAATCTGTGTGTTGCCACAAGGTTATAATGTTACTTATTTTCTACATCTCTTTTTTTCCTCAGTGGTTGGCTGGCATTTTTCTCCTTTGGTAGTCACATGGCATCCCCCTAACTCTGTCTTCTTTCTCCCTGCATTCAGTTTAGTTTTCCTTCCTACCTATATTTGGCCCTGCCGTAGGCCAAAGCAGCTTCTTTGTATTTACAGCATACAGAAGGGAATCCCACATCATTATGATCATTAATCACATACAACAAACCCATTTAAAACAAAAATAAATATTATAAACAATCATTTTGGGAATTTGTGTGTAGTTTTCTCCAAACTGCTTCATGCTGTTTATTGGGCAAAGTATTTTTAGGGTTCATAAACACCTTTCATGAGGTCTTATTCCATCAAGCCAAATTAACCTGGAAGGAATACATAGTTTATCATCTTCTGTAGAAACAAAAGCATAATCTTTTTTCTGAAGTAACACATCCTTAAACTCAAATTTTGAAGTCAAGATACGTTTAAAGTATATGTGTTGGTTTACCTTAGCAGACTGTACAATACAATGTCTCTTTGTAGTTATCTCAGCCACAATAAAAAAAATTAAAAGGAAACACTCTAATGTACACAATCCAGACTCTGTGTACATTCCATCTTCATGTGACTTATCTTTTTTTACTCTATTACTTCTTAATATTTACTTTATTATCTTTACTCCTTTAATCTATGACTGTCTGCACTCTTTCTTCCTTCTCTCCTAAGCCCATGTACATTTACCTAACACTGTGACCCATTTAGAGGTCTTTTTTGGGTCTGAATTTGTGTTTATTGCATACCTGTAATCCTTTTTTTTTATACCAGGAATGCTTCTTAAAATGCTAAGCAGTTTTTCTAAAACTAACACTGTGGCTTTGCCTGTTGACTCTGCCCTCTGCCAGTCCAATATGGTGGAATTATGTTCACTGCCAGCTCTGCAAGCCATGCTCACTGCCCCAACTTCAGGGATGCAACAGGGCTATGTTGCCATTAATCAACTTGTAGTACTCTGCTCACAAACCCCATTTAAGTACTCTGTAGTGGTATCTCTTGAAAAAGTCAGAGTTGTTCCTGCCTCCAGCATGGTTCTTAAAGAAACCGTACCTCTGCTTGCCACCAGCAAACAGCCTATCTGAACAAATATAGCTGCAAAAAAGCTCCAATTGACTCCCATTTTTGTAGGTCTAGAAAGCCCACCCCCCTGTTTTAAGCTTTTTTAGGTCTTATGTGAATCCATGGCAGATGGTGGGTGACATTTGCAAAATGAGACTGTGTGTTGGTTTCCTGGCCACCCAAACTCATATAATCATGCAAAAGCTGCTGTTAATTATAACACTGTCAATGGTTCAAGCATATTCCTAGCTACCTCTTATGTCTTAAATTAACTTATTTCTATTGCTCTGTGTATCACCATGAGGCTGTGGTATTACCTCATTTTCTACATGTTTTGTTTCCTTGACGGCTGACTGGCATCTTTCTCCTCTGGCAGCTACATAGCATCACCCTAACTTTGTCTTCTTTCTCCCTGAATTCAGTTTAGTTTTCCCATTATTTATATTCTATTTTGCCATAAGCCAAAGCAGTTTTTTTTGTTAACCAAAGGTAATAAATCATATTCACAGCATACAGAGGGGAATCCCACATCATCGGTGTCTATCTGATGTAATTTCTTCCATTTATCTATCCGTCTATCAGCAATGAAATAGTGGGGTGGTTGGATTATAGATAGTTTCGTTTGCAGTTCTTTTGCATAATCTTTGCCTTGTTCTCTGTGACAACTGAGCTAATGTACTCAGTTATAGACTATGAGAATTCCTGCTTCCTCATTGTGCATTTGTCATTTCTTTGTCTTCTTGATAACATTGTTTTCTTGATGAACATTGTCATCTTTAACTCTTTGTTAATGATCTCATTATGATTTATATTTTCCTACAGTGTTGATCAAGAGTTGGTTTGCATATTTGCTTAATATTTGTATTTATTTTTTCCTCTTTCATGTATGTGTGTACATGTGTGCTTTACATGTGTGTATGAATGTTTGCATATGAGTAGGCACATATGTGCATATGAAGGTCTAATATTAATATCAGGAGTCATCCTCTACTGCTCTTCTATATTGTTCAATGGGTCAAAGTCTATCAAATGCAGAGCTTGCACATATGGCTAATTCCACTAGCTGGCTTCTTGCTTTGGGGTTCCCAGTCTTGACTTGTAAGGTCAGAATTTCAGATAGGTTGCTCTACCCATCTGGCATCTGTCTGACTTTTGGTAACTTGAACTCCAGTCTGCACATTTGTGCTTCAAGCATGTAACCACTGTGCTCTTTTTTTTCCAGCCCCCTGCACATCTTCTTTGGAGAAATTTCTGTTCAGATAATTTGTCTAGTATTTCATTAGGTTACTTGGTTTTTGATATTATGCTGGCTGAGTGCTTTTCACATCTGGATATTGCCTCCACATTTTGCACAAATGTTCTTGTATTCTCTATGGTCAAATCTCTTGACCTTGTTGATGATTTCTTTATTGTCCCCAAATCATTTTACTATTGTATTTTATTTTTAAAATTGCATCTATCTATCTATCTATCTATCTATCTATCTATCTATCCATCTATCTATTTATTTTGTGTGTGAATGTCTATGTGTGTGTGTGTGTATGTGTGTGTGTGTGTGTGTTTGTGTGTGTGTTGGTGTACCATGCTGCCCATGTCAAGGCTAGAAAACTTGTAGGGAAACAGTTTTTTATTTCTTATTTTATTTTTTTTTTTGTTGTAAAACATCTTTTATTCTAGGAGTCGGGCTGGAAAAATCAGAGCCACTTCTATTGTGGGTATGAATCCTAGATGTTTTGGTTTCTGGATGCAAGGCAGTTAATACATGGGTTTTCTATGCTCAGACATGTGTCCATTCTTATTTGATGCTCCCTGTGCAAGGTAGCCTTCTGTCACTGTGAAAAATGTTTGAGAAAATCACAGCTTTTCCAGTTTTAGAGGATCCAGTCCCTGCATTCAGGTGCTTCTCCCAGCATTCTTCAGCCTGTGATGAAGCAGAATCATTGTGGTAGAGAGAGAATGGTGGGTCTGAGCTACTGATCTCAAGCCAGTTAGGAAGGAGAAAGCAGGGAGCAGGAGGGAGGGAGACAGAGAGAAAGAGACAGAGACAGACAGACATGAAGAGAAACATATTGGAGAGAGAGAAAAAGAGGGAGGGGGAGGTAGGGAGGAAGAAAGGAAGGAAGGAAGGGAAAGAGAGAAAGAGAGGGAGGGAGGGAGGGAGGGAGGGAGAGAGAGAGAGATTACCAAATTATTACTAAAGTGGCCAGAAAATACATTCTTCAAGGTATGACCTCATTCCTTCCTCTAATTTCCATCCTTCCACGTGTCTCCTTTTCTCGGCATCTCCAAATTACCCATTAATATAAAACAACTTGACTAAAACATCAGTGAGGCCAGAAACATCATTATCTAACCACTGTACCAAATCTCCAACTTCAAAAACTATTGTATCAAAATGCACTATCGACCAAGCCTTTCACACATGATCTTCATGATGCATTCCAGATCCAAACTATAAAACTCTCTGAACACAGGAGATGGTCAGTAAAAATGCTATCCCTGGGACTTGTTCCTACTCCAGGAATATGAAACCTGGATAGACGGGAATCAGTTATTTTATACCACCAAGTGAGTTTTAGGGAGTGACCTCAGGTCTTCGGTTCTTGATCAAATGCTCCTTCACCCACTGAGTCATCTTGCTGGCCCATGTGCCAAAGCTTCCTACTGTTTCTTTATTCAGTAAGTCCACATGTTTACTTTTGCATTACTGCCTGTACTTTTCAGTCTTATTCTTAAATCTCATTATATGTAAAAGTTTTGCATCAACAGTATCAGTAGCTCCTTGATCTGTAGGGATGACTGCTGTGCCTGGGACATTTTTCACTTATCTCTGTTCTTCAATAAGACACTTCAACATTTCTTTTCAGTGTGACATCCTAGTCAGCAGTTTTATAGTCATGTAGTGACACATCATTAATTTTTAATGATGGAAAACCAAACACAAGATGACAGTGCATCAAAGTCAACACTATACATCTGAAAGAACAATGAATGCTTGGAGGTTCATTTAGGAAAGCTTGAATAGTTTGAGTTTCATTCTGCTTATGTTAAGACATTTAGAATGACAAGCCATCTGGATAGAAAAGTTCTGTGAATTAACCAGATGTGTCCAAACATAGAAATCTGCAGCATCCAAAGGCTGAATTTTTTATATGAAGATAATTAGTTTCTTGCCTGACTGTAAGAGCAGAGGATTATATTACCAATGGAAAGTGACACTCAGGTGAAATTAGCTGTCATTCTCTTCATTGCAAGCAGGAGGTTAAGGATCCCAGTTTGGAGTGGGTCCTTGGAAGTTAGACACTTTCTGGACTGAATCTTACTTCTCTCTCCTGTTAGATGGATACTTTTGGACAAATTATGAAGCCTCAGTGTTCAACTTGTGAATTGCACATGAGAAAGATTTTGATCTTGTCTGTCTCTGGAGCTGATGTGAGACTTAACAGAGGTAATAAATACAGACATTGTCAGATATAAAGTGAGATCAAATAAAAAATGAAAATCACATATGCACGTTTTATGTCTCCCACATACCAGTGTTATAATGACAGGCCTGGTTTTATGCTGTATATAATCTATATTATATAGAAAATACTTGATACATATTTATATTACAAAGTTTTCTTTTTAATATAGATTTGAATTTGAATTTTCTGTATATATCCCTTAGAGTATCATTAGCTGATCTGTGGTGTCTCCTTTGAACAAGATGCTTGGAACAGAAACAATATTCAAGGAAAAGGTTAGTTGAGAAAACTAGACACTTCTTATTACTAGCATGTTTTAAAACAATGTCAGAATTTTTATTTTGCTTGTTATTATTGTGGAATAAAATTTTTCTTCTATAGATGAGTACAATGTGGATCAGAAATTTGCTGACAGCTGCTCAAATAACAAAAGGGAAGAGTAGGATTTGGATTAAATTTTATCTAACTCCCAAGAACCCACTTTAATGTCTGCCCTCTACTCATGCCTCATAAAAAAGAAATACTGATTGAAATGTCTCATTAGAATGAGTGATACACATGTAGAATTGCAATAGTTTTCCAACTATTGTTTTTATTCTCCCACTACATCTAGTTTGGAGATATACTAAAATTTTCTTAGTCTTTTGATGCTGACTAATTTGTGTAGTTAGATATTGAGGGATTATCCTCATAAGTGACAAAAGGACATCTCCTTTTAAACAAGTTTAAGAAATAGGTAAGTGGGACTATAAAGTTAGCTCAGTGACTGAGAGCACTTTCGGCTCTTGCAGAGGACTTGGAATCCAAGCATCCATAATGGGTGGCTTACAACCTTAATGTTATTGCCAATAGATGCCCTCTTTTGATCTTCATGAACACCTGCATGCATGTGAACGCATGCACAAACACTCACACATACACACACACACACACACTCATAAATAAAAATTCTTTTTCAAACTTAAATAAGTAAGTATGATTTAAAAGTTTTATTGATGTATGATATTGTGTGTGTAAATACCAGGTTCCTAATGCAGTAGAAGTTCTAGAGACACAGAGTTTATTCTGCCCCCATTTGTAAACTGACAGAGGTAGAAGTAAATGCAAATTATTATTGGAAAGTGAATGCACTGTAGTGTAGAAATGCATCAGATGCAGCAGAAAAAATGCTGTACTGGTCCATTGTACCATGTGGGTTTAGGACAGACACAGCACAACTGGTATGTGGACTGTACTTAGAAGAGTAAATCTGCATCATCACTGACTAGGAAGCCATTCCAGAGATTTAGGAGATGAGCAGTAAAGACAAACAATGCTGTCCATTTTATGAAGTGCATTTAATTCAGTTTGAAGAGATGTGGAAGGTCCTAGGGAAACAGGGGTTTTGGAGAAAAATGACTTTGGATAAATACTCACAGCACAAATAATGAAAGGCTGTGTAGACCTTGCTTCACTGTATGAGCTTGATATAGGAGTTAGCATTAATCATTGAAGGGCTGTAAACAGATGAAAAAAAATTCTTATTTTTGGGTAAAAGGAGAAATTGAAGACAGCTGACCAAGTTGTGCAGGTATATCACTTGCTTTTCTATTGCTTTGGTAAAACACCACAATCCAGGTAACTTATGGGTATATAGCTATCATGGTGGGGAGCATGACAGTGAGCAGTGGGTCTGGCAGCAGGAGCAGAGAGTCAAGAACTCATGCATCTAAATAAAAACAAGAATCAGGGAGTGAACCAGAGAAGAGTAAGGCTATGAAAGACTCCCTCCAGAGATGCACTTCTGCCAACAAGCCTGCACATTCTCAGTCATCCCAGGGAGTATCACCAACTAAGACCAAGTGTTCAAATACCTAAGTCTATGGGAGATGTTCTCATTCAGGCCAATGTAGGGAAACTGCTGTGGTAAAGTTCAAGTGTGGACATGGCTGAGGTGAATGTTTTCCAGTGATGACTGTATAGTAAAACATTGTGGGGAATCTTCATGATGGAATCATAGGGTTCAGTCTATAATAATTAAATCAGAATTTCAGTGGTAAATTCTGATATCCTAGAGTTGATTTTCTTCCTTGAATATATATATGTATATATA
>NW_026067904.1:15055190-15074803 GCF_014885135.2 Alexandromys fortis
AAGTTCACTTTAGATATATAAGCATCACCTCAGTCTTTTAAATCAGATCTTATGAGTCTATGACCTAGGTTCTTTGCGTAAGTTTGCTATTCCCTGTGTGTGTGTGTGTGTGTGTGTGTGAGAGAGAGAGAGAGAGAGAGAGAGAGAGAGAGAGAAAGAGAGAGAGAGAGAGATCTGTCTGCCTGCCTGTCTGTCTGTCTGTATAAAATGTATAGAAATCAGAGGATAAATATGATGTCAGTCCTCATGGATTTCCATCTTTTGTTTGAGACGTGGTCTCTCATTGGCTGGAACTTTGACACATGTCCCAGTCTAACTGGTCCATGTGTTGCAATGAAGAGGGCCACTTGTTTGTCCCAGTTTCTTTATTCATTAACCAATGAAAGCAATGCATAAACAGAAGGACCTCCTACACAATTCCATGAGCTTCCATGATCTTATGGCTGCTTCCAGTCTTAGGCAGAAGGCAGGCAGTATGCCTGGCTTTTACATGGATTCCGGGGACCTAGACTCAGGTCCTCACACTTGCAAGGCAGTAGCTTAGTTACTGAGCTCTTTTGCCAACCCCTCAGCATGTTGTTCTCATCTGCTGCTAGTGAGGCACAGGAAACATCACCCCACATTCAGATATATGACATTTCAGAAAAGAGCCAAGCAAGAAGACTGCCTTTCCCCTTTGTGCTCCCTGAGACAAGTCAGGAAGTCTAGGAAGGCATGCCTCCACCTTCTCTCTTCCTTTGCTCTGCAAACCCTCATTAGGGCCATCTTGCCCTACAGTACAGGGAATAATGTTGCTGAGGGATGAAAAAGAATCTGGAAAAACAGGTCTTTGTTCATCACTGTGAAATCAAGCCCTCTTTCCTCCAGTATGTTTCTGTGAGACTGTCCATTATGGCATGGCGTCACCACATTTGAAGCTGTCACTACTGATGGTTTCTGTATCTTGTAAAATGTGAATTTTAAATGATTTTATACCTTCCTGATGCTGTGGCAGCATCATCCGTAAGCCTTGGGGAAGGCAAAGAGAGAAACCTACTCCAGTGGCCTGTTTTGAGAAGCATTACTCTATATGCTCTGTGACTTCATTTCTTCTGCAAAATTGAAGGAGAATCATATCAGCTATGCTAACAAGGGTTATGAATTTGGCTGTAATTATTCCTTGTAGACTCCTGTGTTTGACCATTTGGTCTACTATTGGTGGTGTGGTTTGGGGAGGTTGTAGACCCCTTTGGGAAGTAGTGAGAGGTATATCTTGGATAGGTAGGCCTTGGGTGTTATAGCCTGGCCATCAGAGCGGTCGTTTCTCCTGTTCTTCATGGTCCTTGATGCGTGGTGACATGGTAAGCAGTTTCACAAGTTCCTGCCACCATAAAGTCTCTAACTGCCATGCTTTCTCTCCATAATGACTGTATCTCCTCAAACTAGGAGCCAAAGGAAATCTTCCCTATCACAAGTTTCTTTGTCAGGAGTGTAGTGGCAGAGACAAGAAGAGAAGCTAATAAAAAGGAGGTACATTCCATTTCTCCATTTATATGTGTGAATCTGCCAGCAAACATTTTACCATCAGATACCTTCTTTGCCTATTAGCCTCAAGAGAATTACTTCAGAGTCCCATGAGCACTAATTTCTAAATCTCTTGTGAAGCGGTGGTGGTTCTAATAACTTAAGTCCCCCTCACCAGCTTCAGGTCTGGGAACCAAGAACTGAGGATCTACCTTCTGATCTACAAACCTTTCAAGAGAAACCATGCCCAAATCTTCAAAACACATGGTCAACTTGAACTGAACAGTATTGCTGCAGGATTTGAAGACACTTTAACAAAATGGAATCACATATCTTCTGGGTAGTGTTATGTTGATTACATGTTGAGACCAGTTATTGACACACTGGTTTAGCCTGGTGAAGGAGACAACATCCAAACTCAAACTTGGGTTTGGATTTTGTCATAACTGATTTAAAAGATACTGGTAGGTGTTAAAAAGAAAGCATCATATTTTTAACGAGAGCATTTGCTTTCTGTTATCAAAATGTAAGAAAGGAAGGGTGCAATTGGTTCTGGAAAACTGAAAGTGTCTTTAGTGAGGACCAGAAGGCTGGGGGTAGGATGGTCAGGAAGGCTCAATGTGGAGGTGGAACGGAACTGACAGCAGGAACGCTGTGCTTGTTAATTTTTATGTGTCCATGTAAGTGGCCGCAAAGTGCCTACATTCTGTTTCAGTGCAGTTCCTGGTGCAGAGTGTGACTGGAATTCATTTGTTATGCAGAAGCAGATGGTACTCTGTAACGCTAGTGGTCCTCATCCGTTCAGCTAAAGCCTAGACAGAAGCAGAATCCTTCCCAATGAAGAGGGCCTCTTCCTGCCCAATAGCTCTTAGACTAAAACCCAGATGTGAGCTCTGCTGGGGCTTGGCTAGTTGATCATCACACTGGAACGAAGCCATCCATTTTCTGGCGTTTCCAGCTTGCCAAGTCTGCCACAGACCTGGGGACTTCCTGGCTCCCCTATCATTTGTGAAACAACTTACAATAAATTATATGCCTACAGGATGCTGCAGAGATGAACGAGCAATAAACAACACGAGCTGCACACAGAGCCCTCTGCATCTGCTGGCTTTTATATCCATAGACGAAATACACCATGGATCAAACATTTTTATGAAACTTGGTGTTTGTATTGAGTATGTGTCTACTGTATATGCTTTTATAGTTGTCTTTATTCCCTAAACATTACAAGTTCAGTTTACATTACACTGAGGACTGTAAATTATCAAGAGATGTTCAAAAGCAATAGAAATGTGTACAAGAGATACGCAGCAATTATATTCTTTAATTAAAGGAATGTGAGCACTGATTTTGATACCTGTGAGGGGGTCGAAAACTAATTTAAGAATGCAGAGATATTTTCATGCATTTTGTTTTCTTGTGTTTCCTTCTGGGGTGGCGACTCCCAGATACAGGTAGTAATCTGAAACAAGCTGATCAGCACACACTGTCCACATTCGCTTTTGTTACTGGCCTAATTCATTACGAATCTCTGAAAGCTCAGGTTTTTTCTTTTCTTGATATACAGTTTTATGAAATCTTGCAGACTCATTCAGTTGGGTTTAGGATAATACACATCACCACCATTCCTAAGGAGAATTGTGCCACGTGTATCTTCTGAAAGCACAAAGTAGCCACAAGGACTCATTGGTCCATCATAGAGAAAGCTGTATTTTAGAGACACAAAGATGATGTTGTGTAGTGTGTTATTAATCTTTATGTCACCAGTGAGTGCCAAGATTCAACAAGAGAGTAAAACTAATCATCCAAAGATGTGTATGGGGATCTCCGTACCTGTGACTTTTATGTACTGAGCCACCCGGAGCCTTTCAGGCCCAAATGTATCCCACTCAGTATCTGGCTTTGACAAATGAACACAACTTAGACATTTTTTCTTACTTTCAACATCTTAGCTTCCTTTTAAGATTTCATCTTCATATATTGTCTACATTGTTAAATTGTCTGAAAATGCAAAACAGTCAAGCAGTACATAAATTAAGCCACAAAGTAATCGGGTTTCAAAGACTAAATATTCACAGTTCAATTACGTTATTACTGAGATGTTTGAGCTGTTGCAACCTCTGCATATTTATAGCTACTTCACACTAACCTTTTGAAAATATCCTGATGTGAAAATAAAAAGCCACATTTGTTTTTAGAAGGCAGGTTAAAGTTATGGTTCCAGGTATTTAAAAATGAATAAAAAGTCAATTACCTTCAAATTTTCCAACAGGATGATTTGGTATTGAAAATAGAGAGCTGATTACAAATTGCCTGATTATGTTTTTGTTTCTGAAAAAGGATATTCAAAGAAAATGTGATCCAAGTTACAATCTAAACCGTTCATTTCATGTGTTATAGATGGAACCTGTTTCTTAAATTCAGCACTTTCACTGTCTGCTTTAATTTCAGCCAGAAAACCCCAAGAGTCACTGGAGAACTTGGCTCCATTTAGCTTTTTTTCTTAAAGATTTATTTTGTGTATATAGTACTCTATCTGCATATACACCTGCACACCTGCATGCCAGAAGAGGGCATCAGATCCTATTCCGATTTGTTGTGAGCCACCATATTGTTGCTGGGAATTGAACTCAGGTCCTCTGGAATAGCAGTCAATGCTCTTAACTGTTAAGCCAACTCTCCAATCGCTATTCAATATTTGAAACTTCATTTTCCTTCAGCAGTGGAGGAGATATCACATCTTTGAAAGGAAGGGCATTTCAGTCTTCCCATGATAACAATAACATCTTTAATTTTTCAGAAAATGATGCTCTGTCAAACTTCATGTGTGTTTGTTTGTGTGTCTGTGTGTGACTCTCTGTGTGAGTGTGCCTCTGTGCATATGTGTCTGTTTAAACCTCTCTGTGTGTGTCTGTATGTGCCTCTCTGTGTATATATGTCTGTGTGAGCTTCTCTCTGTGTGTATGTATGCATGCGTGTGTGTGTGTGCACAAGTGTGTCTTTGAATGTGTGGGTATGTGTGAGGATGCCCATGGATCTCCCTGAAGCTGAAGCCACAGGCAGCTATGAGTTACCATCTCAGCTGTCTCTCACAACCTGGTTTTTCAGCATGCATTTACAAACAAGAAACAGTCAAGCCTGAAAATGTCAGCCATTTGGCCTCACGTCTCATAAGAGCTTAGCATCCTTTGCTGATTAGGCCTGTGTGGTCCAGGGTCCATGCTTTGCAATTCTGCACGTCCCTGACTCTCTTACAGTAAGTGGAATGACTTCACTGTGTGCATTTCTTATTCCTGTGGGAACAAGTCATTACAAAAACAGCCAATAAAAATAACACAGGTTAAAGACTTTATAAAATCGAAGCCTGACTTGGTTTCCACTGACTTAAACCAAATTCCTTCAAGATGCTGCAGGGGAAATCTGTGTTTTGTTTTGTTTTTGTTCTTGCCTTTGTCAGCTTCTATGCTGCCAGAGCCATCTGTTTCTGTGTTCCTTATCTCTCTCTGTCCTAACCCTCTTGTCCTCCTATCCTGCGGCCCCCGATTACCTTGGTTCCACACAGATAATTTACTGAAGTTCCTTGCCTCAGGACCTTTAATTTCCTCACAACTGTATGGTTCTTCTTGCAATATGTGGTGGGTGCGGATGAGAAACACCCCCATAGGCTCATATGTTTGAGTGCATGTTTCCCTGGTAGTGGAACTGTTTGCAAATGATTAGGGGGTATGGCCTTGTTGGAGGAGCTGTGTCACTAGGGGTGAGCTTAGAGGTTTCAAAAGCTCAGGCCAGGCTCCGTTTCTCTTTCTCTCTCTCCCTGTCTGCAACAGAGCAGGATGTAAAGCTCTTAGCTGCTTCTCCAGTACCATGCCTGTCTGTGTGCACCATCTCCCAACCATGGCAAAAATGGAGTAATTTTCTGAAACTACAGTATGCCCCCAAATAAACACTTTCTTCTATAAATTGCCTAGATATAGTGTCCCTTCCCATCAATAGGACAGTAACTAAGGCACCATGAAAGGTCCCAGTTTAAGTATAGGGACAAGGTATGGCATGCTTGGTGGTGGGCAGTCTAATTATCACATTGCCTACCACATTCATAGAGAAATAGGAAAGTATGATTTTTAGAATGAATCTTGGGTGACTGCTGCTAATTTCAGTCAAGGAAGAAATGCATCGTATTTATAGAAAGATACGATTCAGTCTGCATTCTTTTCAACCGTAAGTGCTTGAGTAAACATGGCCATACCACTGAGAATGTGCATATTGTGTGTCTTCTCCAGGAGGAATGTAGATCCTCTCTGTGAGAGCCTTCTGTAGACACAGATTCCTTCAGGAAAACGCAATCCATCTAGTGTATCTCCACCGGTTTACAATCACCAGTCAAGGACACATTTCACAGTCTTGTGAGAATTCTACCATGTCACTTAAAAAAAATAAACAACTATAATTCAGAATTCTCGCTCCATAAAAACTATGTATTTATTATCACAGCAAGTCATTCAGAAATATATATATATATTTAATATAAGACAAGGATGGTTTTAGGGGTGTGGTGGTGCCTGTAATTACAGCACTTGGTAGGAAGAAACAAACAGATCTCTATGAGTTCCATGCTAGCCAGGATATAGTAAGATCCTGTCTAAAACCAGAGAAGTTTGAAATAGCACCTATCCTTTTTTGAGGCATTAACAATTAATTAAAGAATTTTGGAGACCTTTTAAGGTATTAGAAAGTATTTATGAGGCTGATAAAAGTTATGAATTGGAGGGAGTTTTGTTTTTATTACCAAACCATAAATCATAAATCCAGCATAATACAGGCTTAGAAAGGCACACATTAACGTCTCTGTGAGTTGAGTGTCTAAAATCACAAAGGTTGTTTAACTGTCTTAACTCCCCTGATTTCAATTTTCTAGACTATATTCCTGTCTTACATGGTACCACCCACACAGCAGGGGCAGTGTTACCTGTGAGGGGCTGTGCCTCAGCTTTGTTGCCTCCCCTGCAACACTTTCTCCCCCTTTCCTCTTCTCCTTCCTCCACCTTTATGATATGACACATTATGGGGCAAAACACACATAATTGGGATTCCTTTATGTCCTCTGCCCAAGATTAGAATTACACCAACGTTCTTCACAGATGCTTGTGGAAAGGTTCTGTCCCCCCCCCCCCGACTCTCCCTGTAACTGGGGAACAGTATTTGCCCTTCCATTCCTGGCTTTCCTGGTTAGGTTCAATGAGAGGGGGAAAGGGTGTTTTCTCAGTGAGTGGAGTATGAAACAATGAAGGAAACATTTCCAGAGTGCACACAGGGGAACTGCAGGGAAGAACTGATGGGGTCTTGGGCTTTGAGACCGAGAGGTAGATGGACCACAGAGAGTAGCAGTGGAAAGAGACAGAAAGAGAGAAGAGCTTCAGAGCTGAGGGGCAGGGAGTGAGAAGGGCAAGAGGCAGGTCTGCCAGGTGAGTGGCTGGGGGCAAGCTGTAAAAATTCTGTAACTCAGGATAAATCCGTATACATGTGACCAAATCTATTACCAGAGGCTTCCTGAGTGTGGTTTAGGGTCAAGCCATCTGCACTCCTGAGGAGCAAATTTCACATTTTGCTAATTGTTATTTTCACTTTTGCGTAATAGGAAATGAAACTACCATCTTTATTTTGTGATGTTGTGTGATAAAGGGCCAAGAAGCATTAAACCCACAAAACTATTTCAGAGAACAGATGCTTTCATGGTGAGTCAGGAACATGGTGTGATCTGTCAGTGAACATGTAAGTACTATTGTCAGAGTTTCCTTTTCGAGGCCGACAGCCTGATCCCTTCCTAGGAAGCTGTGGGAGCTGGTAGAAGGAGGCTGGTGAATGGATGCTGGTGGGTGGATGCTGGTGATGGACGCTATGGATGTACGCTGGTGGATGGATGCTGAATATCTGCATCTTACACTGTTTCCTAAAATGCAGAGTCATCTGGCCTTGCTATTACCTGTATTTTTTTTCCGAGAAAAAGGATATAAATATTATTTTCAGGAGAAATGAAATTTGAGCTTTTAGGATTTTAGAATTTGTTTGCTTGAACTTTCATTAGACTGGTAGTCTAATATTTTTAATTTGAGCTTTTAGGATTTTAGAATTTGTTTGCTTGAACTTTCATTAGACTGGTAGTCTAATATTTTTTTAATTATTTCATCTCTTAAAGTTCATCTTTCCTAGGGATGAGGCAAGTACTTCCATCACGACTGTGATTGTGTAGTGCTCACTTGCTTCTCTGCTTGCCTCATCAATAGTCTGAAAATTCATGGAAAACAAGGGCTGAGATTTCAGTATCAATTCTATCAGAGATTTAAAATAAACATAAGAAATTAAAAGCCCCATCTTTTGATATCTCAAGTGTTTAAGTTTACAAATAGACTCTATTGTGACTTGAATTGTGACCCCCTATTTATGTAACTCTTTACTTCCCAATGTGTTTCGCTGTGCCTTTATTTGGGACTAAAGGTCACTGGAAGTATAAGCATTTAAGGTGAGATCCTGCTGGGCAAGTGGTGTACTCCTGATCCAACATGCCTGGTCTTCTTATACAAAAATGGCTTTAAATAGGCAGCTACCCATAAAGAGAACTTCATGTGATAAGCAAGGCAGACTGGAGTGCTGGTAATGTGTCTCAAGCCAAGGGGTGCCAAAGATTGCCAGCAAGTACCAGAGGCTAGGAAGAGGCAAGGCAGGGTCATTCTTGCATGTGGCCCTGCCTTATCTTCAGCATCCAGAACTGCATGACTGTGTGCGTGTTAAGCTTTTCTGTGTGGGACTCATGGAATATTTCCAAGTTAGAAGCCTCACAAAATCTTGAAGAATGCTAACCTGTTGTTATGATATTAGGCTGTCTTAAAGATAGGTTTGCTGTGCATGTCTCTATGCAAGATTGGTGGCTTATGAATGTTATTTTTACTTTTGTAGATACTGGTTGTGTTTGAGTTTTGGCAGTAAGTGGTGGCTGCGATCTCCATACAGCCTTACCACCTTGCAGCACGTTAAGATAAAGCAAGCATTCTGGGAAGATGGTTCAGTTTTTCAAGTGCTAACTGCGCAAGCACGAGGACCTGAGTTTAGATTTCAAGAGACCGTATAAGAAGAATGGGCAAGTTGATCTGAGTTTATGATCCCAGGATGGGGAGGCAGACATGGTTAGATTCCTGGAGCTCACTGACCAGGCAGCCTAATGTACTTGGTAAGTGCTAGGCTAATGATACCCAATCTAAAAAGAACATAGTGAATGCTAACATATTATAACATCTGTGGTTGACTTCTGGATCTCATATGAATGCACAAATGTGCATCTGCACTCCCCCATGTACATACACATGTATGTACATGCATGTACACAGTTCAAAATGTGTCCTCAGTCTTTAAGTTCCCCAAATCTAATGCTAAGATATAGAAATCTTCAATAGGCAGTCATCTGTGGTCCTCTGTGCTCTTGGAACTTGAGTGGGTAGCATGAACCCAGATGTGGTATATGCAGTGGTTCAGACATGTAGTCTCAATAGTAATCCTGGCAAGTGTATTCTCAGCTCCACACAGAAAACATCCCTCATATCCTCCAAATCCCTTTGTATTAAACAATTGCTTCCCTCTTTTTTTTTTCCTATTCCATAGCAAGGGCCTCAACTCGAATCTCATGCATGGTAGGCCACTAGGCTACATGCTTAACCCACAAGCCATAATCCTATTCTGTTTCCTTTAGTGCTGACTATTGATCATTCTGAGCTCCCTCTGCTTGTTTTTCTGCTTGTTTGTTGTTTGTTTGTATTAACTTCTCTTCGTACCAGCAAGTGGCTTGAAAGAAAACAAAAGTCTTGCTTACTTCGTTTTTGATTCTGGTGAAAAGATAAAATGATATCAGTTCCTAATCTGTAAGTAGATCTCTCTGCATGCTCCTACTTCCTGCCCACAATAGAACCTAGAACCTGGTCAGTTTTCATTGTTTTCTCTAGGTGTGGGGTTGGGAGGCCTTGTACCCTCCAAGGTGTCCTTAGGGAGAACTAGGTGTCTACACTTTCGGATGTGCAGTGTTACTCTCGCTATTCTGCTAACATTTAAGACAGGTCTATCTGACTGCTTCACTATTTAAGATACGAGACCTGCACTCCCGGTATGCTCTGTCTTACCATACGGCAACACCTATGACAGTCATGTTAATACCTTGATGCACCTGCTGTTCTGTTTAACTCAGGGCTCCTGCTTCTGTCTTCATACAGCGAAGTTGGCTTTCTCTGAGCCTTTGGGTGCAGTCACATCTCTTTCTGATGACAGTCAGGAAATGCTTCTGTTTTAAAGATTCACATAGTTACAGTCAACCTCCCCAGAAAATCCAGGATCATCACCTCACCCCAAGGGCCTCAACTTTAATCGTGTCTGAAAACTCTTTTGGCTGTGTAAGACAACATATCCACAGATGACACAAACTAGGCCACGAGTGTCTTAAGGGAGGCATTATGCTGCCTTCTGCACATGTGATGGAAAGGAAGGGGTATCAGTCACATTTCTCGTTGCTGTGACAAAGTAGATGACAGACGAATCTTACAGTAAGGTGGATATGATTTGGCTCCCGGTTTAAAAGGACACAGTCCATCAAGGCCAGGAAGGCAAGGCCAAGTTAATGACAAAGCCATGGCTTTCGCAGTGTGTGTTTGATCTTATATGGCTGCATCAACACAGAAAAGAAAAGGAGTATTGATGCTCAACTGACTCTCTCCTTTTATCTAGGCCCAGAACAGCCTGTGGGATAGTGCCAACAACTTCAGGGTTGATCTTCCTTCCTCAGATGATCCTTTCTGGAAACATCCTTACAGACACACTCATAGGTGTCTCTCCATAATTCTTTTTTTTTTTTTTTTTTTTTTTTTTTTGTATTTTCGAGACAGGGTTTCTCCGTAGCTTTTGGTTTCTGCCCTGGAACTAGCTCTTGTAGACCAGGCTGGCCTCAAACTCACAGAGATTTGTCTGCCTCTGCCTCCCTGGGATTAAAGGAGTGTGCCACCACCGCTTGGCTCGATAATTCTTTAGGCATCACTTAGTCCAATCTAATGCATGATTAAAATTAGCCTCACAGAAGAGATTTTATTTAGATAGCTAAACTTAGGAATCTGGACAAGAAAATATGGAAAGAACAATAAGGCAAACAGAAGAATCACCTTAACTTGAAGAAATGCTGGCAAGTAGAATTCCTGGATGGATGTGTAAATGGATGGCTGAAGGGAGAAGCAGCGTGGAAGGCCTGGCAAACAAACCAAATGAGGCAGGAGAATATGTTAAGAAGATGCTATCAATAGGACAAAGGTTTAGATCAGTATATGTCATACCACATTCCAGTCCTCATGGAATGAGACACTTGTTATTCACATATGACTCATCTCCCTTTTAAAACCATAATCCTAAAGTGGGACATGCAGATAACTGAGTATCCCAGAAGATAGAAGAGTAGGAGGGACCGTAAAAAAATGACTTAGATATTGCAGTGAGATTATACAGTAAAGGTTGGATTGAGAGTCCAGCTGGGAAAGACCCGAGGAAACCACTACATTTGTGAGAGTTATTGATGGGGGAGAGTCTTCTGTTTTGTGTTAATTTCATTGGTTAAATAAAGAGACTGTCCTGGCCCTTTAATAGGACAGAAAATTAGGTAGGCGGAGTAAACAAAACAGAATGCTGGGAGAAAGAAGCTGAGTCAGGGAGTCGCCATGATTCTCCTGCTCCAGACAGACACAGGTTAAGATCTTTCCTGGTAAACGCACCTCATGGTGCTACATAGATTATTAGAAATGGATTAAGAGGCTGAAACTAATGGGCCAGACAGTGTTTAAATGAATACAGTTTCCATGTAATTATTTCTGGGCATAAGCTAGCCATGCAGGAGCCGGGGCAGCCGGGTGCTAGGAATGCAGCCCACCACTCCCATATTACAACAAGTTATGAAGACCCAACTATAAAAGACAGCCATGTAGGAGAAGCAGCAGTCAGTATGGGCAATGCAGTTTGACACAGCTTGCAGCTCGAATGTCTCCCAGACTCCTGTACTAAGTGGCCTTCAGGGTGCTATGTTAGCAGATTCAGTGGAACCTTTAAGAGAGGCAACCTTGTGAGAGGTTTTTAGGTCATTGGGTCATGTCATTGAGGGGGACTGTGGGATTACAGGTGCTTCCTTTGCTTCCTGGCCCCAAGGTGAGTGACTTAACTCTGATCTGCTGCCACATCCCACACAATGGAATCAAACAGCTTCGGACTTCAACATTTGAAACGATACCAAAATAAAACTGTTCTCTTTGTAAGCATCTTGTGTCTTGGATATTTTGTTACAGTGAGAGAAAACTGATGACAGAGCAGGGAGGGAGCATACTTTTTCAGAAGTCTCAGTGTCAATGTGGAGAGGGGTTAGTTGGCTCAAGGGTGGGAGATTACAGTCAGATGCTACACTGAGGACCATTGAGGGTTCCAGCACTATGCCGGAGGAAGGCAGTAGAGAGGAAGCTCACACATATTCTCTTCAGAAAGTTTTGAATGGCTTTGGCCAATATGAGAAGAACTGTATTTACAGTCGCTATTTTACATGTGTCTAGGATTTTGATTTTTATATAGAATACATAGTAAATTTTGGGAAAAGTTAATGGAAAGGTAAATACATAGTAGTATTCCAGAGGAAAAATACTGATCTAATTAATATTCAGTATCTTCATTAGCATGACAACAATAGGTGTTTAACATATAAAATTGAACTCACAGTTTGTGTAAGTGGAAACCAAGATTATTTTCTTACACAAAGGCACCCCCACGTGGAGGAAGTAACTTCTAATTATGTTCAGTTTAATTTGAATGCAAATGCGCTCCTGGCATTAGGACCCTGCTGAACCAAACACCTGCTCTTTGAAAAGATTAATCTTTGGGGTGATTTTAGCTTGAAGCACTTCCTCCTCATAGACCCTGCTTAAGAAGGCTATTTTTTTGTTCTTGTTTGTTTGTTTGTTTTAACTCTTTTCTCTTTTGCTATTTACACTTTTGGGGGCCTGTCACCCACTTCCCAAAACGTGACGTGGGGGGGTGTCTTAGTCTTAATTATGAATGCCCAGCCTTAGCTTGGATTGTTTCTTGCCATCTTTCCTTAACTTAAATTATCCCCACCTCCCTTTGCCTCCAGGTTTTTTCATTTTCTTTCTTCTTACTTCGTGGCTGGCTGGGTGTCTAGGAGGCTGGCCCCTAGCATCCTCCTCTTCTTGTTCTCCCATTTCCCTTTTCCCACATTTCTCTCCCTGTTTATACTCTCTGCCTACCAGCCCTGCCTATCTTTTTTTCTGTCTCACTGTTGGTTATTTAGCTCTTTATTAGACCTTCAGGAGTTTTAGACAGACAATCACAGCTTTGCAGAGTTCAACAAATGCACCATAAACAAAAGCAACACATCTTTAAATGGTTAAACAAATTCTCCAGAGCATAAACAAATGTAACACGTCTTGAAACAATATTCTACAACATAAGACCACATCAGAAACTCTCAGGCCTGAAGTTCTAATTCTTCTTCAAGTTGAGAAAAAAAATTAAACACAGCTGGACAGTGGTGACCCATGCTTTTAATTCCAGCATGAGGGAGGCAGAGGCAGGTGGATCTCTGTTGTGGGATAGTTGTATACTGTGTTAAGATTTATTACTATGATTGATGTAACCAAAAGCTGAAAGGCCAACAGATAGACAGGAGGTATAGGTGGGCCTTCCAGGCAGGGAGAGAACTCTGGGAAGAAGAAAGAAGGAATCTCCAGCAGACACAGAGAGAAAACAGGAGGTGCAAGATGAAAAAGAGGTAATGTCAGGTAACAGAATGTAGACTAATAATAGTGGGTTAATTTAGGTTATAAGAGCTATTTGGAGACAACCATAAGACAATGGCCAAACTTCAATAAATAATAATGAATTTCCATGTTGTCGGATTTTCTTGGATCACCAGCCCACAAATAACAACAAGTGTTTGAGGCCTGCCTTGTCTCAAAGCGAGTTTCAGGACAGGAAGAACTCTTATATAAAGAAACCCTTTCTTGAAAAACAAAACAAAACAGAAATGCAAGCTCCTACCACCAATAGGATGAAGAATGTTTATTGAAAGATTTCAGTTCTAAAGAAAATTGTTTGTCTTTCTGCTAAAAGCTGAAGCTCTGTCCTTGGTGTGCTAATGAAGACGCTCTAGCCTTTTATAGTTACTAAGGAATACATCACATTTGAAAAATTATTCTCATATGAGAAAACTATATCTTATGTGTTCACATGACATAAACCTTAGTTTGTGAATTAACAACCCTGATATAATTGAATTAAAAGCTTTGACTCAAACCGCAATGTGTCATCACTTCAATCTACTGAGAACGGCTGTTATCAGAACAAAAATTAGTACTGTTGACTATGTAGCAAACAGAGAACTCTTATAAATTGTCATGGGAGTGCAGATTAATAAAGTACTACGGAGAACAATATGTAGGCTAAAATAGCCCCTAAAACTATGTCTACTCTATGATCCAGCTATCCCACATATGGGTAAGTATACGGCTAAAATTCAGCCAGCATTCCATGTTCATCCCTATGTGTTGAGCACTATTTGCAGCAGCAAGGGCATAGAATTCACCTGCAAGCCAACCAGCCATTACACAGGTAAGGAAACATGGCATATGTACTATATAGATTAAAACACGACTATGAAAGAGTGATATTCTGTCGTTTGTAGCAAAATGGAAGGAATTAGTTCACATGTTACTAACACTGGAAGAAGTCAGTGGCAGAAAAACAAATTCTGTATGTTCTTTCTCATCTGTGGATATTTAATAAGTTGATGTATTTATGAATCATGAGTAGGGAGACACTTGGGAATGCTAATGGTTTGACTTGACTGTTATATTTAAACATTTTTACATTTATTTATTTTACACTCCTAATGCTGTTTCCTTTGCCTCCTCTCCTCCAAGTGATGGAGGTGGGTCTTGTAATAATAAAGAAACTGTCTCGGCCCTCATAGGACAGAAAATTAGGTAGGTGGAGTAGACATAGGAGAATGCTGGGAAAAAGAAGCTGAATGAGTGAGTCACCATGATTCTCCCGCTCCAGACAGACGCAGGTTAAGATCCTCCCTGGTAAGCCAGCTCGTGGGCTAATTTCAACAGATGGCGCCCATAGGCTAAATCCACTTAAAAACCTGAGAGGGCTTAAGAAGGAGAGAGAGAATTTAAGACAGCTTTTTGCTGTTTCTGGGTTGCGTGCTGCAAAGAAATTGTCCTGACTCGGCAGCAGGAAAAAACTGGCTGTTTTAAAATGCCGGCTTTCTGGGCTGTGCCGCCATTGTGATCTCTGTCTGGCTCCGGCGGGAGACAGAGCTTATGAATGGAGCATTTGGATTAAAGTGCTACGATTTGTTTGATGGCAACTAGACTGCTGTGTGCCTAAAAGGGGGACATTGTGTGCCGCAGCTCAGAGGCACAAGCAGCTCCGCCATGCTAATGGTGCAATGTGCAAGGATCAGAGGCACGAGCGGCTCCGCCATGTTGGACTGGGCGGGGCCAGCATACAGTACCTGTTTTTGACCTAGGAATGTCACAGCTTAGATTCTTAAGCGCTTAGTGATTTAAAGGCGCAAAACAAAGTGCTCCTGGATAGTAAAAAAGTTACAGATTCACAATAAAACAGATTCAGACACTGTTGGATGAATGTACGTAGGCTTGGGAGAGAGAAGAAAAAGAATATAAAGAATAAAGTTAATGTCTTAAAAAGAAAAAGGGTAAAGTCTTTAAAGAGACAGAGTACAGAAGTACAGATAGTTATAGATTAAGAGAAATAAAGAAAAATAAGCCACGTAAAAATGGAAAATTCACAGAGAGTCTGGATTATGTACATTGTGTTTTCTTTAAAATTTTTGACTGTGAAGGAGCTAAGTACAGAGAGACATTTCATTATATGGGCTGCCAAGCTAAACCAAAATGGATTTCATGAGGGTATTATGATTTCAGAATTTGGGTCTAAGGATATGATGCTTTGGAGAGGGTCTTCTTTTGTTTTTGCAGAGGATGAGACCCTGTGGATTGCATCTATTCCGATTTGGTATGATAGACCACGCCCTCCTGAAAGGTTGCTGTGAATACCCTCAAAAAATTGCTTCGCTCAATTGCCAACTGAGATGAAACTAGCACACAGGTTATATCATGAACAACCTAATTAACGACGCCCCTATTCAGCAGGAAGCAGTTTGGAGAGAAAAAACTACGCCCATGTTCCCAAATATTGTTTATAAATGTTCTTTTACATTTAAAGGGGGATATGATATAGATATGAATAATTTGCATTGGTATGGATTTTATGGTCAATTTTGTTATATGTATATGTATTTTTGATCTTGATTAAGGTATTGTGATTGTGTAGTTCATTTAAAAATGTAATGTATAATTAGGAAATATAGGTTGTTAATGGATAATCATCGCTAATACTTAAGCTTGTAGTCATGTTAGTTAGATTTTCTAGATATATAGAGAGATATTTTAGTTAGATAGGCATTCTTCATATCTTTCAAAGGCTGCAGAATATGGCATTTAAGATATTTTAATAACTTAGGGTTTTTCATGACAATGAGACACATTTGCTCCTGGCAGCACCAATCTATTTCAAGAGGAAGATGGGCATCGAAGAGAATCCTTATGGAGTTTGATAGCCATTTGGGCAAGAAACTGCTCTTGCCTGGACTGTTGCATAAACTGGACACAGAGAACCCGCAGAGAGAGGACTGCTGAACTTGCCTAAAGGTGAGATGACCTTTTGGGGTTCCTGCTTCATGAAAGAGTCTGTGAGACATTCTGCAGGACACAGCAAAAAGTGACTGAACTGTCTTTGGAATTTCTTGCTTGATGAGAATGTCTGCTGGATACTATGGGCCTGTAGGCCGAAGATGGATGCCCCAACGGTACAGAGGAACTTTGGGTGACTGTCCAGGCAGCGAGATGTCTCTGTCATTTCTAGAGTTTTCTTATTTCTTGTTTGATAGGTAATATTATATCCTTCTGGAGTCTTTGATGGAGTTGAAGAATGGTTAGTTATAGTTTTCCTTAGTTATGATAAGAGATAAAATAGATATAAATATTGTAACTGTAATTCTTACTTGATAACTGTTTTGTTATATGTAATTTTACTATGTTAAAGTTAAAGCCTTTCTTTTTTGTTTAAACAGAAAAAGGGGAAATGATGTGGGAGTGATTTCTTATTAATAAAGAAACTGCCTTGGCCCATTTTATTGGATAGAAAATTAGGTAGGCGGAGTAGACAGAGGAGAATGCTGGGAAAAAGAAGCTGTGTGAGGAGTCGCCATGGTTCTCCCGCTCCAGACAGACGCAGGTTAAGATCCTCCCTGGTAAGCCAGCTCGTGGGCTACACAGAATATTAGAAATGGGTTAGAACAATATGTAAGAGCTAGCCATAAGGAACTGGAACTATCCGGGCCAGGCAGTGTTTGAAAGAATACAGTTTCCGTGTAATTATTTCGGACATAAGCTAGCCATGCGGGCGGCCGGGTGCCGGGGACGCAGCCCTGCCATCACTCCTATTTCAACATCCAAGTCCCTCCCCCATCTCCCCTCTGCACCCCTCTATTCTCTCCTTCTTCATTTCTACTCAGAAAAGAATAGTCCTCCAACAAATATCAACAAAACATGCATGTCAAGTTGTAGTAAGACTAAACACCTCCCCTTGTATTAATGCTGGGCAAGGCAACCCAATAGGAGGAATAGGGTCCAAAATGCCAGCAAAAGAGTCAGAGACAAGCACTGCTCTAAGTGGTAGGAGTCCCACAATAAGATCAAGCTCTAAAACTGTCACATGTATGCAGAGGGCATAGGTCAGTCCTATGCAGGCTCCTTGGTTGTTGGATTTTACTGACCCCCTTTGAAATACCTCATCCCATAGCTCATAAATATCTGCAAGAGCTACATATAGGTCAAATATGAAAACTGTTTAAAGAAATTTCAACCCTCACTTTTCATTGTATACACCTATCGAACAACTGTCCCTTTTAAAAAATTTAAAATTATCATTATTTAATTTATTTTTATGGATGTTTTGACTTCATATAAGTCTGAGTACTGCATGTATGCCTGGTGCCCATGGAAGTGGTAAGGCAGCAACAGATACACCAGAACTGGGGTTATGGATGACTGTGAGCCACCATGTAGGTGTTAGATATTAAACCCAGGTCCTCCGAAAGAGCAACCAGTGCTCTTAGCCACTGAGACAGTTCTCTGTAAAAAGAGACTGCTCATTCCTTGCTGCCCAGAAACTGTATTAATTAACCCCCCCGGCCTATTAGCTCAGGCTTCTTATTAACTAACTCTTACATCTTAAATTTACACATTTCTATTAATCTGTGTATTGGCACTAGACTGTGGCTTACTGGTAAGGGTCTGGCGTCTGTCTCCTTCAGCAGGTACATTGCATCTCTTTGACTCCGCCTACTCTATATATCTCTGTTCGGATTTACTGCCTTTACTCTTCTAAGCCTTTGGCTGAAGCAGCTTCTCTACTAACCAATGGTAATAAATCATAGTTATAGTATACAGAGGGGAATCCCACATCAGTCCTCCAGTCCCTCATTGACCTCATTCTTAACTCTGGGTTAAGACACAAGGGTCAGTCATCTGCTCAATAGTAGGTGATTTTCTCTTAGTCATTTAAGATACATGGCATTATGCTTCAATTAGAATATGATTCCAAATCATTTATAATCTGAAGAAATGGATATCAACCTATCCACATTTGAAATCATGTTTGAAAGGAATTTGTTTTCAGGATGTGAGCATTTCCAATTTACACCTCTGAAAATTTCAGTTGTATTTTTATGTCATATCATATCATTATAAATATTTGTATAGAACTTGTTATGTATCAGCATACATAAATGCATATATATATTGTATGTGATGTAATTACACATAGTAAAGGGCATATAGATACAATAGAATTGGGTAAAGCTTTCTTCAAAACACTTTTGCAGGCTCACATGCAGTCATGAATTTGTTTTCCTCTTTTTCTGGACTCAGTACATTAGCTATCAAGCAAGAACTGTAGGAGAAAGGCTCACTTGTTCATCCTACTGCCCAGTTCCCAGCCGTCAGGCTAGCTTAACCCCAAAATAACCACACAGAAACTGTATTCATTAAATTACTGCTTGACCCATTAGCTCTAGCTTCTTATTGGCTAACTCATATTAATTTAACCCATTTCTATTAGTCTGTGTATTGCCACGTGGTAGTGGCTTACCAGGTGAAATTTCCAGTGTCTCTCTCTGGCAGCTCCATGGTATTCTTCTCTCTCTCCTCCTTCCTTCTCCCAGCATTCAGTTCTGTCTTCCCTGCCTACCTAAGTTCTGCCCTATCAACAGGCCAAGCAGTTTTTTTATTCCTTTATAGTAATCACAGCACACAGATGGGACTCCCACATCATCTCCCCTTTTCTGTTTAAATAAAAAAGAAGGTTTTAACATTAATATAGAAAAGTTACATATAACAAAACAGGTATCATGCAAGAATTACAGTTACAATATTTATATCTACTTTATCTTTTATCATAACTAAGGAAAACTATAACTATAACTATAAATTCTTCAACTCCACCAAAGACTCCAGAAGGATATATTACCTAAGTAAACAGGAAGTACATTGTAAGCAACTTCCAAAACTCTAGAATTGACAGAGACATCTCACTGCTTGGACAGTCACCCAAAGTTCTTCTGTACCATTGGGGCATCCATCTTCAGCCTACAGGCCCATAGGATCCAGCAGACTTTTCCATGAAGCAGGAAATTTTAAAGCCTTTCACATTAAAGAACAACGAAGGCTGCAATAATGAGCCACCACTGTTGAAATAGGAGTGGCGGCGGGGCTGCGTCCCCAACACCCCGGCCGCTTGGCTAGCTTATGCCCGAAATAACAACACACAAACTGTATTCATTTAAAGAACTGCTTGGCCCATACTCTAGCCCTTATAGGCTAATTCTCGCACCTGGACTAGCCCATTTCTAATAATGTGTGTAAGCACCCCAAGGTGCGCTTACC
>NW_026067904.1:15077579-15086387 GCF_014885135.2 Alexandromys fortis
GTCCATCCTGGGAGAGTGTAGCATGGCAAGCATGGCATCTCTGCTCCAGAGCAGAGCTGTCGAGTCTCTCCGGGAGCAGAGCAGAGTCTGACCTCACTTCCTCTTCCGCCCAGAATTCTATTCTGTTTCCTCCTCCCATCTATGCTCTAAGCTAAGCCAAGCAGTTTCTTTATTGCTCAGCCAATGAAATCAACAGATTGATATATGACACTCCCACATCAGATATGTCTCACATAATGGAAATTATTGTAATCTTATGGAATTTTCATAGTCAAAAGATGAATAATTTTAGATGACTAACAGCTATTTCTCTTAGTAATGATAATCTGATTGGATTTCAATAATCTTAAGGGGTTTTTACTTTCAGGTTGAGATTATCTGACTTTATGTATAAACCGAATTGCAGACTGATCTACTAAAAGAAACGTATTATTTGATGACACATTACCATTTACCAATTATAATAGGCTGTAACACCTATAGAATAGAACTGAAAGACTACTGAGTCTCTACAGTGGATCCCTGACTCCGTTGTCTATTAATTGCGCAATATCTTCATGGCCTTCCAAAGCAAGTGTGACTGAGAGACACCAGCAGACCTGACATTCCATCGCCAGCTCCTTCCTTGTTTTGAGACTGCCATGTCAGAGTGAGCAGAGGATATTTTCACCATAGCAAGGGCTCAGCCACTTGTCACTCACTGGCAGTTGGCTCATGGGCAATTACAGAAGTGATAAGCTTTTTAATGGGAAAGGGGAAGGCTCCAGGCATGTTCTGATTGGAGGTGTTGGGGACGAAAGAGCAGCTGTCAGTGAACTCTCATGGCTGGTTATAGCAGGAGTTAGACTCGGAGTTCTATGGTGATAAATTATCTGGCCACATTTCCTTTGGGGATTCAGTTTTTCCCTGGAATCTAGAGTTGGGATACCAGCATTCCATTTATCCAGCAGAAACTAAGGGATAAGTCTAGGACTCAAGACATGACATAAAAATATCTGGGATTTTAAAGAAACATTAAGTGCCTAACAGAAAGACAAACTCCAAAGAAACAAAGTAAATGATTTGGTTAATTTGGTATCCATAAAAGAGAAAGTTTTGGGACTGGAGTGCTGGTTCAGCAGTAAACAGCACTTTCTGCTCCTGCAGAGGATCAGGTTCAATTCCCACCACCCACTATGACTTACAGCTATCTGGAACTCCAGGTCCAAGAGATCCAGCATCTTCTTCTGGCCTCCGCAGATGCCAGAACTGCAAGTGGTACACAGACATAGATGCAGCCAAAACATTGACACGCAGGAAATGATGGTAAATAAATATTCATAAAAACAATGTCATCATCATTTGAAGACAATTTTTTTGTTGGTTGATGTAACAGATGGCAAATAATTTCAAAAGCACATTTACAACTATCTTTGCCAAAACCATGGAATCAAACCTAATGGGGCTCATGAGGGTATTAGATTGGTTAAATGGGAGATGGAGTAGGGCCTTCCATGGCAAGAGCGCATGGAGTATTGGGGGGGTCTGTCCGTACAAGCTCTTGGGCTCCATGAGATCCCACAAAGGGGCTTCAATTCACAACCAAGGTAACAGTTAATGTCCACTTGTTGCCTGGGAGAATTTACTTAACATTAGTTAAACTGAAAATCCTGCTTCCACCAGGCATCACTGTAATTTAGATAGTGAAGGAGGTGCCTTCTGGGACACTGCAGATGCATCAGAGTGGCAACGACATATTGTGCAGTTAATTAACCTCACAGAAAGATGAAAGAAAGCTACCCAGCAGCACAGACTTGACTTATGTTTATTTTTGTATTTGTGTTTTTGTCCTCATTTGGTTTTCTTCTCCCCAGCCCACTGCCATATGCTGCTGGGACTCCACTGTAATTATCCTACCCACAGAGGAAACACAGAGGGAAACAAGCAAACGGAACCACCAACACCACGGTTCAGGGCTCTGCTTTGTAGAACTTGGCTGCATTTATTTGAGCATGGGGCAAAACAGCTTCTTCCACGTGGAAGAAGCTTTTTCCTTAATGCAAATCAGTAGGAGAAGCTAGGACCAATTTTCATCACACATATCTAAAAGCGTATTAAAATTTTTGGAGATAAATAAAAAATGGTATACCCATCTAGGCTTTCTTTAGAAATATTTTGTATGTAATGTGTAAAACACACAGGCCATGGGTCTATCATAATAACAATGAGAAATTTAAGGTCTTAGGCATCAGTCGCTTTTTCAGTTGATTCTGACTTTTTTCCTGCACACAGATATTGGTAGGAACATGACAGTTAAGGTGGAAAGTTCTGAGTTACATTATTTATCTCAATGAGGTAATGGTATACCATTTGTATTTGTAGGGGTGTCTTTATGTGGGATGGTCTAACGGAGGAGTTCGTAATTAGTACTAGCTATTCTCTTGGAGAATAGAAAATGGAGATAAATCACCTGTTGATCCTCAGGTCTGGACTTGGGATGATGGAATTTAAGCATTATAGAGTGAAATTTCAGAATATTAAGTATTATTTCTTTAGTTAGATTGGTTTAAGAAACTCCTAAAAGTAGGATTTAGTTGTTATTATCCAAGAGGCCAGTTTGGCCAGACAGAGGCAATCCTTTCACACTTCCTGTGCATGTGTGTATACCGTCTTCAGTGAGCCAGGAACAACTGATTATTTAAGAATGTAGAAACAGCTTACAGTGTGAAGTTGACAGTCAGAAAGCCATGGCATTCTTCTGGAATTTTGCCTTTCTTTTCATTATCTTGAAATTATTTCTTGTGGGATTCCATCTTCTGTCTCTGAGATTACACTCAGAAATGAAAAGAAAGTATCTAATTTTTAAAGCCTCGATTCATCTAGTCTTGTCTGGTGCACGCAACTCTGAAAATGAGGTATGTCTTCAGTATCCTTCAAGGAAAGTGATGTGCTGTTTAGCCCTGCAAGGGGCTAACTGCTTTAAGAATAGAAAGAAACTTATATTCTAGGTATTTTTTCCGCTTGATTACCAGAGGGACCTTAGAGATATCAAGGTATATATATGATCAAAACTCTTTTGTGGGAGTCTTTGTTCTAAACAAGAAGGCATTTTGAAAGAAAATGTCCAAAATGTCTGTATGTCAAAGTCAGAAATAAAGGAGCTAAACTATTTCAGGGTAGATATCAGCTTGAGCTACAGACTAAAAATAAAATAATGATGGGTATCTTGACTTCTCTGAAAGAATAAAGATGAAAACTGATAGGCGAACATGAACATGATGATCAGTCGTGGCCAAAGAACATAAAGATTCCATTCATCCAAAGTGAAGAAAGCATGTCTGTGTGATCTGAATTAAAGTCATGGAAATGTAAACCGTGGCTGATGAGCTGAGCAGCGGTGGCACACGCTTTTATCCCAGCACTTGAGAGGCAGAGGCAGGCTCTGTGAGTTCACGGCCAACCTGTTCTACAGAGCAAGTTCTAGGACAGCTAGAAACTTGTCCTAGAGAAATACAGGAAAACCCTGTCCCGAAAAACCAAACCAAACCAAACTAAACAAAAACAAGCAAAAAAAACCCCCAACCGTCTCCCCTCAAAAAACCATAACAAAAAAGAAAAAACAAAAAACCCCAAGCCTGATGACCCAGGAGAGGTAGACAGACACAAGAATCCAAGGACTCTAAACCCTGGGTACACAAGATTTGGGCTCATCACTGAAAGTATGGAGACTCTCATAAAATAATTTGTATAAATTTTTAGAGACTTGGCATAGACATAAGCAGGACGGCAGAATACAATGTTACAGTGTCTTTCATTCATGTTCCTTCCTTTTTTCCTTGTGACTAAACAATGAAAACATCTTAAGGGAGGAGGGCTTTGTCTTGACTTACAGTTTGAGAGGATACAGTCCATGGTAAGGAAGGCATGCCTCAGCGGTGGGAAACAGCTGGTCATGCTGCATCTGGGACGGGGGATACAAAAACTCGGTTTTCTTTCTTCCTTTTGTTGCTAATCCAATGCTGCATTCCTTACAATGGTACCACCCAAAGCTAGGGGTGGGGGCTCCTCCCACTTCACTTGACCTAATCAAGATAATTCTCATTCGTAACTGGCAACTGGATTAATTGGGATAATCTTTCATAGGTGATGTGGGAGTCTGCTCTGTAGCTGTGAATACCATTGCTTAATAAAGCAACTGGCTCGGCCTAGAGCAGAGTAGAAAGAAGGGCAGAGTCAGAGAGAAGCCATGTAGCCCTGCTGGAGACAGATGCTGAAATCTTGCTGGTGGCCACGAGCCTTGTGGTAAAATATAAAATAATGGAGATTGGTTAATTCTAGTTGTAAGAGCTAGCCAACAATACACTTAAGTAACTGGTGTTTTAAATAATATAGTTTCCACATGATTATTTCTGGGCTAAGTGTCCAGGAACTAACTAGCGGCCTCCTCCTCCAACACATAGGCATGCCCCGACGTTTGACTTTGGTGATTTTGTCAAGATGACAGTATTAAGCACTAAACACTGCATGATAGCTTCATTTCTGTTGTTGCGTCAAAAGACTAACCAAAAGCAATTTGGGAAGGAAAGAGTTGATACTGTCTTTATTTCCTGAGGAAAGACAGGGTGAAATCTCAATAAGACATCTGTAGGTATAAACAGAATCGTAGATGATGGAGGAACATTGCTTATGGGCTTGCTTCCTCAGCCTACTTTCTCACATAACCCAGGGCAAGCTGCCCAGGAGTGGCATTGCCCACGGTAGGCTGGGCCCTCTCACATCCGTCACTAATCAAGAAAATGCCCTTCAGACTTGCCTACATGCTAAGCTGGTGGAAGCAATTCCTCACTGAGGTTCCACCTTCCAAGGTGACTCTCTAGTTGGTGTCACTAGCACCTCTCACTTATACTTGGAGGCCATTGTCTGTCACTGAAGGAAGTCAGGACAGAAACTCAAGGCAGGAATCTGGAGGTAGGCCCTCTTGTTATTCCACATAGCATACGTCGGGGTAGGAAACTCAGTCACAGCAAAGGGAGTACAGCAGAAACCACGAAGGAATGATATTTGATGGTTCCTTTAGCGTCATGCTTAGCCAAATTTCTTACACAGCTCGTGACCACCTGACCAAGGAACTGGTGTAGCCCACTGAAGTCTGGAACCTTCTTAATCAATTAGCAATCAATTAATTCCCCATAAACAATGACCAGAGTAGATCAGGCAATCTTTAAACTGAAACTCCATTCACAGTCAAAGCTAACTATGGCACTCTGTAAGAAATAACTACTCATTGCACAAAACTGCTTTTACAAGCGCTAAGAATTCTGGGTAATACATTACATCCTCTCTAAGAAGCCGAGTCTTTAAGTGATGCAGTGAAGGCTGTAGGAATGGCAGTTTCAAATGATTCGATGTTACTGTGTCCACAGGCCTGGTGAGCACAGCATAGAGAGACCATAGGTTTGGGACAAAGCTGGTGGAGCAAACACTTGACTTTATCCCTTCCTCAACCAGGAAACTTCCCTGTTGGGCTTCAGGTCCTAGAATGACCTTTGGAGACCTAGGCTTTGAAGCTTTAGAGATTTTAGGAATTATTTTCAGCTTATCTCCTAAGTTGGAAATAATGACTGAGTTTGGTGAGACTGTGCATAGGTAAACAAAGCTGATATGAATCAGTATAGTTGGAACTTCAAGAGCAGAGTAAGTAAACTGCAAGGCTACGGCAACAGTCTAAGAATAAGGAGACAGTACCCAGACAACGGTCCTGCAAACACTAAAGCTAAATGTGGGCATGGAGAAAAACAGATTCTTATGCATTGCTGTTGAGATTGCAGACTGGTGCAGCTTCATGTCTGCATGCTAAATCTGAGTTACCATAAGACCTGCAACCCCACTCTGAGGTTAGATCGGCAAGAAATGAAGACACAGTCCCAGAAATTCAGTCCATGACCTGCACAGGTGAACTGTTCGTAAGAGCCAGAGAACGGAAATGACCCAATGCCTCTCAGCTGTTAAATTCCAAAAGGAGACGTGGTGAACCAGTGAAGTTAATTCTGTTCAGTACAGAACGAAGCTCTGATGCCTGCTGCGTAAGGCTGAGTTTTGAGAATCCATCAAATGTTCCTGGAGCCAATGCTACATGAAATATGATTCCATTTCTATGTCATGTCCCAAATATTCAAGTTCCTGGAGACAGAAAGCATAGAGCTACTGGGAAGGGTGTTGGAATAATTGCTAATGAATTTTTTTCTGAGTTTGGGTAATTGGGATGTTTAAAAGATTGGCTTAGATAAAATACAAATTATATCTCCACATAAAATTTTTACCAGTGGTAAAAATGATTATTGAACTTAAATGTTCATAATTTATTCTATGATTATTATTTTTCAATTAAGCTATTTAAGAAGCCATAAAAGAGATAATTCCAAAATGAAATTCTGAACATAAAATATTTTCAACTATTTGTTTATGAGTAGTGATAGAATTTGAGTTAAAAAGTTGATTTAATGTGTGTGAGAAATTTTGTTTTTCTATTATAAAACTTGTTTGATGATAGGAATACTTGGAATACAGGAGGAGATCAAAGTGTGTGAGGATGAGATAGAACACTGTAAATAACAAAGAAAAAAACTGATACCTGCATGTTATCCAATACAGCTCCAAAGCCTACAATACTTGCCAGCTGAATCTTTCAGGACAAACCTTTGGCTTCGTGATTCTAGGAATGAGAGCACAGGCTAGGCATCACAAATCACTGACTGAATGAAGCAACAGAGGAGAAGAAGTCCAGGCTAAGGAATGAAATTGCATTTTGTCTGGAGTCTAGGTAGACCCTCTATTGACAGTTTCCAGCAGGTCGGGAAGGAGGAGGTATGAAACCATCATGGGAGCGTGGAGTGGGGACAATGCACAGATGCATTGATTTGGGAGTGATTCCACAGGATAAAGTGATTACATCACCAGGAGTAATGGTTCCCAGGAACAGTGTAAAAGGTAAACACATGATGTGAAGCGAACCCAATTTCATGGTGTAGAAAGAGAAGGAGGAGGAGAACATGAGATAAAGAAGAATTTTAAATATGAGTGTGTGAGAAAAATAGTACATGGAGCTCAGAGACTGATGCAGCCCTTTCCAAGTGAGGCAGTTTTCCCTAATATTAATGCCGTGATTATGAAGTTACGAGTGACCTCTAAGAACAAAACTGTTTTCAGAAAGACGAGAATACTAGTCAAAAGATTTTCACCAAACATTGCTCTATCTAAAGTATGGGAATTCAAAACTGTTTCTTAAGTAGTTATTGTATATGAAGATTTGAAGACGATCTGAGTCTTCCATCACTCTGTATGATGTTGTGATTTATTTAAACAAACAGAGGTGAGAGGTAGTACATCACTAAAATTAAATTATGAAGTACATTTGTCTTAGTTAGGATTGCTGTGAAGAGGCACCATGACTACGGCAACTCTTATGAAGGAAAACATTTAATTGGGGAGTTTTTTTTCAGAGGTTTAGCCCCCCACTTATCATGAGAAGATATGATGTCATGCAGGCAGACATGGTGCTGGAAAAGAAACTGAGAGTTAATATATCTTCACTTGCAGTCAACAGGAAGTGGTCTGAGACATTGGACAGTATCTTGAGCATAGGAGACCTTAAAGCCTGCCTCCACAGTGGCACACTTCCTCCAACAAAGCCACATGCCCTAATAGTGCAACTCCCTATGAGCTTATGGGGTCTAATTATGTTCAAACAACCACAACATTTTAAAAGTTGCTATCAAGAAACTCAATGGAAAATACATCACTGTTTTCCTTTGGTGCTCAGGATGTCAGAATAAACAGAAAGAAGAAAGGTAAACCCATTAATTCTAAAAACAGATATCTGTCTTAATCTTTGCTATTATTTTATTATTTACAATAAATGGCTCAATAAAAATGAAATACGATCTTTGGCACCATGCTTTGGTTTCCTCCCTGATGTTGGGCCAGCATCTTGTGGCATGCATGCAATTTAATTATCTAAAGTCAGCTGGCATTAGGTGGAGATCTTGACTGATGGCAGTTTATATGCAATACTAAAGCTTCTAGGGTTTGGCTTATTTCTAGTAAGTGCTAACAAATCCCTCCAGACCTTAAGGTAGAATTTACCTCAATCTTTTACCATGTTGTCCTCACTGATCTGGCTCACCAACAACAAACCTGCTCTTTCTCTTACAGCTGAAGTGGCCAGGCAAGTTCAGTTTTGTCAGGGTGTTGAAACTGAACTTACACTCTAATTAGTTGGTTTATTGTTTCAGCAGTAGTGAAAACTAGGAGCCATTGCGCTAGTTGAGATTTATATATTTTTCTAACAGTTTCTATGTGGTCCTTTAGCCTTGTTATTTAAGCTACTTAAATACTATCATGTTCTGTTAGTTTCACCAAGGCTGGATAAGCTTTGATTTTTAAATTACATTATATTTATTTATTTGTGTGTGTGTGTGTGTGTGTGTGTGTGTGTGTGTGTGCATGTGTACCACGGCACATGTGTAGAGACCAAAGGACAACTTGCTGGTATCTGTTCTTTCATTCTACTGTGTGGGCCTCAGGGACCAAATTCAGGTAGTGAGGCTTGGGGGCAATTACCTGTACCCACTGAGTTACAACTCATGTAATTCCAGTTTCAGGGGACCCAACACCTTCTTCTGTCCTCTTTGGGCACGTGCACATATTAATACATAATCTGACTCATGCATATGCATATAAAATTAAAAAGATCAGTAATGAAAGGAGGCTGTGTGGTAGCAAGAATACCTGTATTCAAGATATTATCTTTTCTCCCCCTTTCTAATATAT
>NW_026067904.1:15086397-15094200 GCF_014885135.2 Alexandromys fortis
CTTGAAATTATCTTAATCTTGGTAAACATGGAACAGCATATTCTACAGCAAACTTTTTGCATTTTATAAAACAACAGGCAGATAAAAGGCACCGGTACAATAATTTGACTCGAGTAATATAATCATGATTCCGGGAGAGAAAGCTCAATTTTATTAAATGTATTTTGCCTAAATGAGAAATAGGACATGAATTTTTGTTATAAGCATACCAAGTACTCACTTAAATCAGAAATGACAAATTATAATCTTAAAGTTTTCTGCTTTTTTTTTCCTTTTCAAAGAAGGGTTTCCAATCTTAGATTTACTCAGAATCACTGACTCTTCAGGTTTTCCACATGGTGCGAACAGTCTCTATCATATGAATATCATCAGGCAATCTAGACATGATTTAGCTTTCTTTCTGATACAAATGCTGCTCACGCTACACAGGAGACACTTCACTATGAAACAGCAAGCATTCGGCCTCAGTGCCTCTGTCAGAAAGTCCTGACTCCATGTGCTGAAGCCATAAGTGTGTCAAATAATCCTTTAATTAGATTACCAAATGCAGTTATTATATGTCAAATATCTATTGATCCCAGAAAGAAAATGGCTTGAGGTTTCTTAAGTATGAAGCACCAAAATTCATTTGCTGTGCAATTAACTCCAAATTACTTCCTTGGGAAATTAATATTAGAGAGAATGTTTATCCATATAAAAGGATATAATTGACATTCTCAAATAAAAAAAGAATGAAAATTAGTGATGAATAGTACTTTTTTTTTAAATACTCTTTGCTATTGTATGTAGTTTAGCCTTTTGTTTGCTGTTACCTGTATTTTTTTTAAGCACACATAATCATTTAAGAATCTCTGCAGATGGTGAAGGCATCAGTTCCTGAATAGAAATCACCCAGCTACAGAGTGCTAGGGACAGAACTGCTTTGTGTGGAACGATGAAGACCAGTCCTGGGATATGAAAACTAGGCAAGAAATAGAAGTTGACTAAACCTGGAGGGAAAATAGGGGAGAAGACATCAAAATCGTCAAAGAAGTCATAGTTACAGATCTGGACCCAAGATTACAAAACAGCATCACACAGATGTAGGACAGCAGCTTCATAAAGGGAGGCTGGGGCTGGCAGTGGATGTTTGGTGGATGAGATTCAGATGGCAGGTAACAGATGCTGAGGGAGTCAGGATAACACAAAGTATCTTGCTATTCTCTCCTCCTAGACAATAATCAGTACAGGAGAGTCTCACATCTCACAGTTCTGTGTGAGTGAGTGTGTGTGTGTGTGTGTGTGTGTGTGTGTGTGTGTGAGCACGCACGTGCACATGAGGGGGTGCCATTCAGTTCTTTACTGCCACTTCTGAGTATCTTCTAATCTAGTTCCTTCAGATTCTCTGAGACTTACCTCCCAACAACCTCAGCTGCCTGTTACAAGCTCCAGGCTATCTTACCTGAGATTCTGGTTTACTGGCGAATGCATCTGTTTCCTACAGTCTGCTTCTTGGCTTAAATGACTTTTCTCAAATAGTTCACAAATCTCGTGGAGGGCTTACATACATTTACCTTCATTATATACAATATTAAGGACACAGAAGAAGGAAGATCTATAGTGACATATGAAGAAAGGGACCTGAAATCTCCACATCTTCTGTGGACATACTGTCCTCCAAGAAACTTGGATTCAGCGGTGTACAAGTTCCCCAAGATCTTTCTTCTGTGGTTTTTATGGAGTTTTCTTTTTTTTATCAAATAGACACAACTTTTAGTAGCCTGGGTATACTAACATGACAATGACCACTTTCCCCTTTCTTATGACATTCCTCATTCCAGAATATGTGGTATTTATTATCTAAATAAGACAGAGAAGGTCTTAACTACCTATAAGTCAAGATGGGCAGAGTTAAAAGTCTAGGCATATAGACAAAAGGAAAAATGAGAGTCTGGGGGATGAGTCAGTAGGTGAAGAGCTTGTCTTGTAAGAGGAGGATCATAAGTTCTTTCCCTAGGAATCACAAACAAAAATGTTAAAAGCCAGGAGTTGTGGTATGCTTGTAATCTGTAAGTGCTGGAGAAAATGAGATAGGAGGATCCCTGGGGATCCCCAGTCAGCCAGCCTGACCTACTACTTTCCTGGTCTATACCAGGCCAAGGAAAGACATTATCCTAAAAGAGAGACAGATATACCTGAATAACAACTCCTGAGGTTCACCAAGAGTCTCCACATGCTTATACACATATGTGCACTCAAATAAACATGTGCAGCAGGGCTAGACAAAATAAATATATTTTTACTCTCTATATTCAAAACAAATAGTTTTCTTGGAAGACTTTTTAAGAATGGAAAATCCAAAAATTCAAAATTTTTGATGCTGTCGATAGATAGCAGATAAAGGCCTGGGGAATTGGCATAAGGAGATCTAGACAGATGGAGCCTATACCATAAGGAGAGTGTGGATGAGAGTATATTCTGGACAGTGGTCCTCACATGTTGCTGTGAGTCATCTCTCCTAGATTTGACTGGTTTTCCAAGAGAATAAGTAATTAAATAAACCCCAAGGCAGATTAGTTTCTTAACTAGTCTGGGATATGTTTCTTATCCTTATGAAGTCTGAAAGAGTGCATCTGTTGTGAGTTATGAGATGTTGTCCTTTGGGTATGATGTGGCTATTGCCCTTCTTTGAATGCCCAGCAGGTATGGCTACCCACATAAGATCTGGGCAAGCTTGAGCCCATTAACATTCTGTTGTGAAGAGGGGCAGGTGTAAGAAGACCCTCTTCCTATGGTTGAGTCTGTCAAACGCTGTCCATGTTTTTATGAATAACCTTTCACCTGTGCTCCTGTAAGTCACTCTAATTAAGCTTTACTTGGGTGGAATTGTTCCACTGTCTCCGTCATTGATACACTAACTTGGAACGAATAGATATTTGCTCACCTCCCCAGGAAAGAGCTCACACTACCACATGTATTTTCTTTGAAGGGAAAAATAAAGCTGGAAACGCAAGTGTGGCAAATGGAAGCGAAGATAAGGGAGGATACCAGTCATTTAAAGCAGGCTTCTGCACTAACACAGAGGACTCTGTAGCGTTAGTTCAATTTCTGTTGACTGCTAATCACTGCACATTCCTGGAGACCAGCAATGCTGAAAATTAAAAGCTTCAGCGCTGCTGTGAGGGCAGTGATTCATGACAATATTTTGCTTCCATCTCCAGGAGAGTCTCCATTTATCTCCCACGGAGGTAGATAGTCTGAGGTTGACTTCTAAGACAGCCTGCCTCTCCCAACAGATGCCTAATCTTCCCGAGAAGTCAGGGCACAGCTTTTTAAAAATGATAGTGTTTATATTTGGGGGTGGAACTTGAATTATGATTTTGTTAGTTCTAGGAGTTTTATTTAAAGCAGAAATTTCTTTTCGTATTTGTGCTCTGTGATCCTATCATTTCATTTCTGGATTAAAGTCTCTAAAATTTAATAAAAATCTGTGACAAGAAGATTTGAGATTTGATTATGAATTTTTATAGTTCTCATTAAAATTATTAAGTGAATTCTTATGATAGCTTTACAAAAGTCAAGAGGTTTTTTGAAATAAATTTAAGTTTATCGAACAGGATATGAGTGTGCATGCTTGTAATTCCAGTATTTGGGAAACTTAGGTAGCTTTAGGGTTACTTTAAGTTCAAGGCAGCTTCAGACCCTTGTCTCAAATAGGACAACAAAAAATTAATCTCATATGTTGCATAATAGCAGGTACTCATGAGATAACCCTTATGAAACATATCTGAAGACCAGTACTTGGTGTCATTTTTGTGGCTTATTATTGCATTTATTAAGAACAGGTTCTGAAGCAGGCCTTGTCAGCTTCTGGTTCCACTTGTCTGGGCATGTATTTAACAAAAAATGATAATCTGCGGAGTGTTGCGGTAACAGTATTCACTTCATAAGCTGTTCAGAGGATTAGTGTAAAATTTTGACATAGGTTATAAAACATCCCATATTAGCTATCTTATGATCCTATGGAGTAGACATCTTCCTGTCTAAATATCTATGCAATATGGAGCCATACATAAAAAGTATCCATACTGCAATATTATTTTAAAGACAATGTCATTAGAAAATTAAGGGAACAAAAAATAGCTAATGTTCTTTCTGTCTAGTGTGTGTTACAACCAATTTTACTCATAAACACCATATTGTCTGATTTAATCCTTGAAAAAGTCCCCTACATCTTGCTGTGACTGCACAACAAGAGGGATCAGTGGAGCCCTCTTACTCTCAGCCTTGAAAGTAGAATTTGGATTGGTTTCTCACTTTCTCTTTTATTATTATTTATTTTTTATTATTTTGATTTTTTGATTGATTGTGTGTGCCTGTGTGTGAGTGTGGTGGGGGGAAAAGAGAGGAGGGTAGTATACCATGATTTACATGTAGAAATCAGAGAACAACTTTGTGAACGTGCGTCTCTCTTTCCACCTTCAAATAAGTTCATAGGATTTGAACTCAGGCCTTCAGACTTGAGCCATCAACAGCGTTAGTTTCTTTTCTTAACTGACACTGGAAACATGTATATATTCATGAGGTACAATAAGTGTTTTGATATAGGATTAAGTCAAGTTGACTAATACATCTGTCATTGTTGGAATAGGAGCGGCGGGGCTGCGTCCCCAACACCCCGGCCACTTGGCTAGCTTATGCCCGAAATAACAACACACAAACTGTATTCATTTAAGAACTGCTTGGCCCATGAACTCTAGCCCTTACAGGCTAATTCTCGCACCTGGACTAGCCCATTTCTAGTAATGTGTGTAATCACCCCAAGGTGCGCTTACCGGGAAGATTCTAGCCTCCATCCATCGTTGCGTCTACCTGGGAGGGCTGAGCATGGCGTCTGTCTGGTCCCTCTGGAAGCAGGGCAGAGTCTGACCTCACTTCCTCTTCCGCCCAGAATTCTATTCTGTTTACTCCTCCCATCTATGTTCTAAGCTGAGGCCAAGCAGTTGGTTTATTATAACTTAACCAATGAAATCAACAGATTGATATATGACACTCCCACATCATGTCATCGTATGTGCTTCCTTTTTTCAATGATGAAAATAAATGTAGTCTTCCAGCTGAATTTCCATCATTTGCAATAATCATCATAAGCTGTAGTAACTATGCTGTAAACAGATTCCCAGAATTCATTCCTCTTGTCTTAGTATACCTGTTGATGTGGGGTGCTCCTCTGTATGCTGGGAATATGTTTTATTACCATTGGTTAATAAAGAAGCTGCTCTGGCCTATGGCAGGGCAGAATATATCTAGGCAGAAAATCTAAGCAGAGATACAGATGAAGAAGGGTGGGGTTGGAAGAGATGCCAGTAGTTGCGGAGGAGTAGTGTGCCAGAGCCTCACCAGTAAGCCACAGGGCACATGGCGATACACAGATTATTAGGAATGGGTTATCTATTCCAGTTCTGCTCAGCCCCTGAAGACCACTCTCAGGTCTGCTTCAACAAATTCTCTGATTGAATGAAGTCAGAGAGTCTTCCTCTGTCTGGCTGATGTCATTGGGCTTAATGTTCTCAGGTTCAACCAGGAGTCAAAAATGCTCATTTTGCATCTGCTCACACATCACAGTCCTGTCTGGGAGTTGCTGTCAATTGGCATGTGATTGTGGTACCAGTGTTTCCATCACTGTGTGAAGGGCAGAGACTTTATAAGTCTTGACTAGCCTTTCTTAAATGGTTAACTTAACACATCTACTTAGCTGAGGTATAACATTTGTTCTTTGTAAACAACATGTTGAAAAGTTTTTAATTAAAAAGCCTTCATAGTCCTTTGATATATGCACAATACTGCTTTTTATTTATTTTTATATTTTATTGTGTACGGATGTTTTGCCTACAGGTATATGTGTGTGTACCACATGCATGCTTAGTGCCTGCTGAGGTCAGAGGAGGGTGTCAGATTCCCGGGAACTGCAGCTCTAAGCAGTTATGAACTCATGTGGGTGTTGAGTACCAAACCTGGATCCTCTGCAAGAGCAGCAAGTGCCCTTAAGTGCTGAGTCATCTCTTCTGACACAGAAAACTACTTTATACCCTTAGTATTTGGCACACTTAATACTCCTCAGTCATAATGCTGACACAGGAGCAAAGAGATTCATTTGCTATGGGATTTGAACATACCTGTGTCAGCTTATAAATTCTTCATCTCCCTAGATGCAGAAACACGAGTGACTATGGATATGGCAGAAAAGGACCCCAGTATAGTCCATATTTACATGCTGTTGCAGGCAGAATTAGTTGCTTCTCCTTAGTGTCTAATATGATAAAACACCCATTGTTTTGTTTTTATGTAGAAACTGATAATGCTAATACTGTTAAAATAATAAATTAATAATAGAATATGATGTTTCTCATATTTTTCCCATTGATAATGCTAATGCCATTAAAATAATAAATTAATAATAGAATGTGACGTTTCTCATGTTTTTCCCATTTTCCTTTTGAAATGCAATAAGAACAAGAAGAACCCAACTAACACAGTTCATAACCATTGTCATGGAATTATAAATATGAAAGCTAAAAAGCATTTGGAGTGAATTTAACTACAAAACATTTATATGGTTTGGGATTAAGGGGCTCAGAAAGTAACACCCCTGGGTTATCCATGGGAGGTATAGATAATGCTATTCAGATGACAGCAATTCTTCATTTGGACAGAGCACAAAAACAAGGTTTAAATGGGGATCCAACGCAGTGGATGTTTTAAAGAGGATTTAGCTGTTAAATTTGGAAGAATAGTAATTCGGTTGTTCTTGTGAGACTACCTTGTCATTGCCTTTTTTCAGGGAGCTTGTTTTTCTTGTATCTGCAGCTCCTAACAGAAGCTATTATAGGCACCCGTTGGAAAACCTGAAAACGTGCTGCATTTAGTATACATGAAAGCTTGAGGTTTAGACATGTTAGACTTTTTAAAAGTTCAGCATGTGGTGGAATTAAGACCTGGAGCCTGGAGGCACTGCAAAAGTTGCTAAGGAAACACTGTGGGGTACAGTATTATATCCCTAAGAGCAGCTTTTAAAATAAAGATATATAGAGAATGCTCAGTAGAAAACAGTCAAGATCACGAATTTGTTTGGGGAGGCTTATTTTCAGGTCTGAAAATTAATAATTGAAACTATGCTGCAAAGGAAAGATTATTCTAACTATAACTTAAGAATCCAAAGAGAGGTTATATTAAACTAAAGGACCTCAAATGAGGCACAGGGTGTGGGTGAGACAATCAGGAGAAAACAGTGACAATAGAATTGTGGCATTAGGTTCTGTCTCAGTTACAATAATGTTGCCTCACTGTGTTGTCCATTAGGACGAAGTTTTCTATTTATTAAACACATTCATTTCGTGTGCTATCTTTCTCTTTTTTTAAAAAATTTATTAAAGATTTCTGTCTCTTCCCCACCTTTGCCTCCCCTTTCCCTCCCCTTCCCCCAATCAAGTCCCCCTCCCTCGTCAGCCCAAAGAGTAATCAGGGTTCTCTGCCCTGTGGGAAGTCCAAGGACCACCCTCCTCCATCCAGGTCTAGTAAGGTGAGCATCCAAACTGCCTAAGCTCCCACAAAGCCAATACGTGCAGTAGGATCAAAAACCCATTGCCATTCATTGTTCTTGAGGTCTCAGTAGTCCTCGTTGTCCGCTATGTTCAGTGAGACCTGTTTTAACCCAGGCTTTTTCAGACCCAGGCCAGCTGGCCTTGGTGAGTTCCCGATAGAACATCCCCATTGTCTCAGTGTGTGGGTGCACCCCTCGCGGTCCTGAGTTCCTTGCTCGTGCTC
>NW_026067904.1:15097885-15137273 GCF_014885135.2 Alexandromys fortis
TTTTTTAAAGATTTATTTATTTATTTATTATGTATACAACATTCTGCAACATTCTGCCTCGATGTATGCCCACACGCTGCCAGATACAGGTGATTATGAGCCACCATGTGGTTGACTGGGAATTGAACTCAGGACCTCTGGAGGAGCAGTCAGTGCTCTTAGCCTCTGAGCCATCTCTCCAGCCCTATCTTTCTCTTTTAAATGAAGACAAGGTCTAGAGTTCTGTTTTGAGGGTCAAGAATTTAGTTTTTTTTTTTATCACCAAAGACTTTTTTATAATGTGAAATTTATGTATATAAGAAATTTGCCTGCATTTATGTCTGTATATTACTTGCCTGCCTTGTGCCTATAGTGAACACAAAAGTGTGCTGGCTCCTCTAGAACTGAAGTTACAGACAGTTGTGAGTTGCTGTGCTTGTGCTGGGTATCCACCCTGGGTCTGTAAGAAGAGCGGAGAATTTTAGCATTAAAATGTGAGCAGTTTCATTGCAGATTCTCATTTTAGAAACATACTTCTTTTAAAAGAAATAAACCTTTTGGCAAAAATTGTCTAATGGCTTGAAAATCCTACCATTTGTTCAGAGCAATTTGTAATACAAGGCATGTGATGACTTTTATAAAATTATACAATATTCTTCGACAATTTAATTTAATTTAGCATTGACATGAAGAACTGAGAAATCGCCCGAGTTGACGCATTTATCACAGTACCATCCCATGTCTCTATGGACTCATTTAAGCATCTCATACTGCAAAGCCATACATAGTAGAACCAAACAATTGTGCATTCAAAACCATAATTAAATGCTGTTTAATGATCATGAATTACTGTGATGCTACAATGTAAACTTATGATTATTACAGCACAATTTTCTGAAATTTCATCAAGGACCCCATGTGTGTCAACAGTTGATGTTTTGCATTTTTGTCACTGGAAAGTTTATTTAATTTTTATGTATTTTTCTTTTTTAACATTATTTCATTTTTGATATTATAATATAATTACATCTCTCTGTTCCTTTCCTCTCTCCAAGCCTTCTCATATACTCCTCCTTGTTCTCTTTCAAACTTATGGTCTTTTTTTCATTAAGTGTTAGTGCATCATGTATGTATATTGCATACATAGATATTCCTAAATATAGGATGCTCAGTCTGTGTACTATTACTTGAATGTATGTTTTCAAGGCCAACTTTGGTATTCAATAGCCACTTGGTGTTCTGTTCACCTAGGAAGACTATTTATCATACTTTCAGCACTCCTTAGTTGCCTAAAGTTCTTTGTAGAGGGTTGAGGTCCCATGTCTATTCTCCCATCCGCTTTGGGATGTCTATTGGTTTTGTCCCAATTCAGCTCATTCTTGTGCAGCCATGTTGGTGAGACTTTGTGGGAAACTTCCTCTCACAGCAAACTCCCGCATCCTCTGGTCTTTATAATCTTTTTGCCTTCCCTTCCTCAATGATCCCTGAGCCCTGGGTACGACTGTTGCATTGTAGATGTATGTCTTGGGACTGGAACCATAACTCTACCTTTTAATTAAAAAATATGGATATGGGTGTTTTGCCTGTATGTTTGTCTGCATGGCATTTGCTTGCTAGTTTACTATAGATGCAATAAAAGGTGTTGGATTCCTTGGAAGTTTCTAGGCAGTTGTGAGCTGCAATGTGGCTTGAGACCTGAATCTGGGTCTTTTGGAAGAGGCTTTATCTAGTGCTTCTAACTGCTAAGTCATAGCTATTGCCTCTGATTTTTTTCACCTGAAATAATTTGCCACCTTTATATCCTCATTTCTGAGCTGTTTAATCATCTTTTGCCCTTATTTTATTTGGACCATAGAAGTCCTATAGTTTTAAAGTTCTTACTATTGTCTGTATCTTAGAGCTTTGTCAGAGATGTGGATTGCAAATATTTTCTCTTAGTTCATAACTCATAATTATGGTTCATTCACATGAACTTTCAGAGAACAGAAGTTTACGCTTTGATAAGACCCACTTTTCTAAAATTTTATTTTTATTGGGAGGGCTTTTGCTGTTAGCATAAGAATTCTTTGTAGGGCTGGTGAGATGGCTCAGTGGTTAAGAGCACTGACTGCTCCTCCAGAGGACCCGGGTTCAATTCCCAGCACCCACATGGCAGCTTGCAGCTGTCTGTAGCTCCAGTTCAAGAGAATCTGACATCATTACACCAATGTGTATGGAATAAAGTTGTTGGTTTTAAAAAAAAAGAATTCTTTGTAGTCTTTTCACAGATACTGTGTGTTTTTCTTTTCTTGCTTTCTTCATGTTTTAAAGTCAGGGTGGTGTGTGTGTGTGTGCGTGTAGCTCTGGCTATTCTGGAACTCACTCTGTAGACCAGGGTGGCCTCGAACTCACAGAGATCCACCTGCCTCCATCTCCCAAGTGCTGGGATTCAAGATGTGCCCCCGCCTATGTGATTTCCAATGTAGGCGGTCATGTTGTCTGCAAAGGGGACAGATGATTTCTTCATTTCTGATATACCTGCTTTTTACCTTGTAACCTGTTCTGTCACTTAAACATCCAGCACCACATGGATAAACACAGCAGCAGAAGACATGACCGTTTCCCCAGCCCTTAGTGGGAAACAGTTTTCACACTTAGCTGTGAGATCAAGTGCAAGTTCTCATTTGCGGAAGGTATTTGCCAAGTTCAGACAGCTCTCCCCTGTTCAAAACCAGCACAATACTGTAATGGTGGATGAGTATTTATCCTTTGGTTTTGCTTTAAAACAGTCTACTTGTTATAAAATTGATAAACAATAAGCTTCACAAAATGGAACATCCAGATTCTTGTCATATGTATTTATATATATGCACATTTCACTGCTCACTCATCCCACCCTGGTTTCATTACTATATTCAGGACAACTTTAGCTAACCATAGCTTTCCACCAGGAAACCATTGACCTTCTATCATGGAAGGTTGTTCACTTTTACTAGAATTTTGTATCAATAAATCATACATTATATAGTTTTTATTTGGATTATTTTATTATCAAGTTTTATCAAGATTCCCAAAATCACTTGTGAAATTTGGGATTCATCTATGGAGTTACAAGTACCAATAACTTTTTCTTGTTTGTCAATACTATTCTTTTGATTTGATTCATAAATTTATATACTTATTCACTTGATAATTGACTTTAGTTGTTTAATAATTTTAATTTCTGAGCACGATAAATGTATGCATGTGCCATCATTATGATATTTATTTTTCTGAAATGTATATAACATTGATTCCTCTTTTTGCTATCAGTTTTCAAGCTTTTTGCCAAAATTTGAGAAGTAAATAATCAGCTTGAACAGATTGCAAACACTATTATATTAATATACCAAAATGCATTAGCTCTTCTTCTGTCAGAGTCTATTCATGTGTCTTCAGTAGCGTTTTCTTCAGTGTTGATGTTAACATTTTTGCTTAATACTAAGGTCCCTACTTTTTAGTGGATAACTTTGCTGTGTTTTCCCCTAGTTGTCTGGCTGATGGCGGGATGTCACTGTTGTCATTAGCACTTCTTAAAACGTGTGAGAATGAATCTCTGCATATTTTTTTGCACTGTTTAATATGTAGGCTCCTTGGTACTTGATCCCTAGTGTCTCCAAAACAGCAACAGTAACAGCAACAGAAGCAGCAACCATGTAAACAACCAAGCTACTTGCTTGTGAAGAGGACCCCCCAATCCTTCCACTCAGGATAAAAAATAAATTTTATTATTTTATGCTTTTTTCCTTATTATTTTTTTGTTAATGATAAGGTTATTCCTGTTTAAGAATTTACTTAGCAGTTGTTTGGTTTTATTTCCCCTGGTTCTGCCTTTTCCCAGTGTCAGGAAACTAAAATTCTAAGTGTTTGGTAGGGTCCATCAGTTGGGCAATTCTGCCCTTTTGTGATGGCGTGAATTGGATTTACACTTTATACCCAAACAGTAAGTAAGAATGCTTCTAAAGAGTCCCCTAACCCCCACTCCCCATCATCAGTATACTTTAATTTTAGGATATCATACCCATATTGAAATTGATGGAATGTTCTATCTCTCAGTGGGAAGATGACTAAGAGATCAGCATTATTAAATACTATTTAGAGTGGTAACATATGCACCTGTCTTAATTCCATCCCATCTCCTTTTGCTTCTTTATACAACTTACGTTCCTTTATAAACACTCTTGCAAACCCTAATCTGTCAATTCTAACCTTATATGGCCTCTGTTGATTCCACTGGTGTCATTATTTATTCATTTATAGAACATTGAAATTGAATTTCAATAAGATTTTTTTTGATAAAATTTAATTGAGTACAATTGGTGGCTGGTAAATAATACATGTGGTCAGTCTGCCGCCTTTTCCAAAGTTCTGAAGATACTTTCATATGTAGAAAAATAACTGCATTTTGGGAAGAAAATGGAGCAGAAATCTGAAGTCATTAAACATTTAGGCTATTTCCATCTTAAGAAAAATTATTTCACAGAAAGGTTCTGACTTAAAATTTAAATGGTGTTATATGTTATAACTTTTAGTATTTTAAATGAAGTAAGGTCAACATGTGTGAATTTTAATGCATACAAGATATGAGTTCTGAGCGGGTCTGCAGCATTCAGATTCCCGTGTGATGGTAACCAAGTGAGGATTGATGCAAGACAAGCTTCTAGTTGTGAGGATGAACATATACAATACCTAGTCTGTAAGTTAAAGATCTGTTTTTATGTTATTTTGCTGATTTTATCAATTATAAAATTGCCATTAATGCATTACTCTAATGTGTTCCTGTAAATATCACTTTTAAAGAAAATATGCTTTGAAAGCTGGGGAGATGGCTTAGTGGTAGTAGTTATGAGCATACACTACACTTTTAGAGGACCTGGGTTTTCCTAGCACCCACATGGAGGCTCACAACTCCACATTGTTATGCCCAAATCCACAAAGTCCCCTAAATGCCAACAAGGACACTGAGTCCCATATGTAAAAGCAAAGAGCCTTTATTTTATGCAAGTTTGCAAACTCAGTCTCTCCGCATGTCCAACGTATTGGAATAAACGGAAAGCGCCGAGCATAGATAGAGTTGAATTTTTATAGTAGTAAAGGTGAGGATGAGGGCTTTCTGATGTTCAGGACCCCTGATTGGCTGATATTTGTCTAGGCATATGCTGGTGAGTGTGTGCTGGCAGGTGAGCCTACCTACAGCAGTTGGAATGTTAGGCATTTCATTTGGATGGTTTGTTTTTGGGTGGTGCTCAGGTAATTTTAGTTTAGGGTGTTTTCTGCAACTAGGTATTATTCAGCGTAAGCTACTGAGACTCAGACCTCTGTTAAACTTATCGATGGCTGAGTCCTACTCTGGCAGGTATAATGGAAGTTAAGAATTTCCTTTGGGTGATCTGTTCATATTTAGCTTATCATGGCTAGCTCTTACATTTCTGCCTTCACAAACACTGATGACAGGACCCAAACTTGGGTCCTCCTTGCCCCTGGTTTTAAGGAAGTATGGTACTACTTAAATTAATAAATCTTGTATCCCATGCCAGGGAGTTCCCCCTTATCTTAGCCTTTCAACCTATTCTGGGCAGGGGGCATGGGACAACGTGTTTCTTTCCGCAACTCCTTCAAGCTGACATTGGGTCGTTGTTATCTGGGCCTAAGCAGGTTGAAAGGCTAGCCAAAGGTAGGGAGGGAATTCAGGCAATGGGACACTAATAAGACTTCATTGAAAGGACAGGAAGTGTTCATATCAGCTGAAGTGGTCCACATCAGCTTTCAGGAAGTTCAGGGCAGGCCACCATTCAGAGCAGGTAATAGTCAGCAACTGATGCTTAGATAGTGCTGGCCAGCTAAGTGGAAGCCTATTAGGATAAGTTTAAACTAGGAAGAGAAATTAAAATTTAGAAAAAGAGCAGATAACAGGTATCTGTAAACAGAAAAAATAGACTCATACCTTTGATTCCTAATAAAAACTACAAATTTTGGTGAGAAGCATGTATATTTTTCAGCTGTCCAGAGAACCATGTATGGTTTGGACAGAGATGCCTTTGGCCCAATGAGAAACACCTTTAAGTTCATATTTAAATGAAAACCAGAATAGATCTAAAATCTTGAGCTTGTGACCCACACAGTAAGTAGTCATTGCTCTATTAGCTTATTAGAACTATCTTATAGGAGGGGAAGATATTAGAAACATTTTCCATATCTTAACCTGTATTTATGTCTTAAGTCATTTCTTTTAGACCTTCAAAGCTAATGAACTTTTATATCCTCAGACCTTAAAACATTTTTAATGAGCTCAAGTTGGCTGTAGCTTTGTGGAAGGATCTGGATACCTTTTGCTGCTAAACTGACATTATAACTGTCCTAACCATCAACACTATCAGAGATCCTACCAGGATAAATAAAGTATATCTGAGTGCAGACCAAATAGTTCCTGAATCTATTAAAAATGACAGGCACCAGAGTCCATATACAGTTAGTCATACCCAGGTCTCCATAGCATTGGAGACAGAAATATCCAGAACAGCAGTCTTACTGTCTTAGCCAGGCCCGTAAGGGGAATTTTTTCCTATGGAAGAAGAACATGGAAAAGACTGTCCTTATTTTGTCTAGACAAAAGTGGTGCAATCAATTCTCCAATGTCCTGCTGTTTGTCCACAGTCTGGACTGGGTCCAGCAGGTGTTGTACTGGGACATCTCGTCTAGTGGTCCTTATTGTCGTAATCCAGCTGGAGACCTCATGGTGTCTCATAACATTCTCTGAGAACTTGGGTTACTGCTAGGATCTTGGAATCTCTGTCTAATATAATAAACTTTTTAATCATTACTTTAAATTCCATATTTGTAGATCGCTGAAGTATGAGGGCTGCCTATGTATGTCTGATTAGACAAACCTTGTTTCTCATTACATGTTTTAAGTTTGACTTTGAAAGCATATACAGGGACCTAAATAAGGCTTATTCCTATAATTAATTATAGCAGTACTTTAAGGATGACTGACTAACTTGTATTTCCTAATAGTCTACAGTAAGTTAGAAGCTTTCTCAAGACTAGAACTCCACACTCTGTAATGATCTTGAATTGAAGCTAATAAAGACACTGAATTAGTCATTCCGAGGGTAAACACAGAACAATTTTGTATCCAGCAGTAACTGCTGTCTCCTGAAGTCAAGAAAAAAGTCCCAGGGTGAAATGGGAAGAGGATGGAATCTAAGATATAGCATTGCCCTAGGGCAAATTTAGACTCAGGTCTACCTTTATGCTGATTTATAGAACCCATCTTGACAGTTGTGTACCAAGTTGCCCTGGGAAAGCTGCCCTGAACCCAAAATTTTTCCTCTTCATCAGTACCAATGACAGGACTCAATCATGGGTCATGTCTGTTGAGGGGATCAAGGGCTGATACTGGGACCTCAATATCATCAATTGAACAGTATTGAACCATTTTCAAACAAAAGCCATCAAGTCTGTTGATAAGAAGAAGCAAGATCAGTAGGGGCCTGTTAGAGCTGAAACTAAGGTTGTTAACCAAGGAGATCAGTTGAGGAAATTTTCATCCAGCTTCTGTGTGAGCATTTTGTTCTCTATCATTAACAAGGTCATTAAATCGCTAATTACCCCAGAGCGATTGACATAGAAACAACATTTTTCCCCCAGAAGAGGAGGTCCAAACCTCTTAGTATCAATACAAAAATTTATGGCTCAGTTTATCCAAATAGCTTAAACCCAACAGAGTTAGCAAAGACAAGGAGGCTAAACATACATTTTTAAGCCTGAATAGACCTTGGACAAGGAAATATCTTTTAAACCATTAGTTAATATTTTTAATGCTTTTACCTTTAATATAGTTTTTTATGTTATAGTGATCCTCCCATTACAGAATTTTTCCCACTGGTATTTTACAACTGCAGTTTTGTCTATGTTGTGAATCTCAATTTAAACATCTGACATGTAGGTGGTCCCAGACTACCCCTGTACAACCTCCAAAAGATTGAGATTCATGTGTGAATGCTCCCACACCAGAGCTCCACAGTGTGGGAAAAGGTCATTCAGTTGCTAGTACAGTAAATGTCACTTTAAAGAACGATTTATACGCTACTGGGATATTTTGGGATGAATCCCATTATGGAAGAGAAAAGCCATGACTTTACAAGATTTCTACAGAATTGACAAAGACTATTCAAAAGACAGGTGTTCCCAAATCTCTGCAAATCTCTGCAAGTCGGATTTCTCACCACCCCTGTCAGTTTGTCTAGTGATCTGTCAGCTGTACTTTTACTTTATAATGCTTGTGGCTTACAGTACATATACATGGTGCAATATGTTCATACCTACAGGTGATACACCCATGCACATAAAATAAAACAAATATTTAAAAAATACATGCGTTCACCTCCCCCTAGGAACTGGATATCATATGCCAAAGAAATGTTATATTGGTGTAGTTTAACAGGCAAGGAAAACATTCCTTCAAAATATTGTCAGTATGGAAAGTGAACCAATCTCCACTGAAATAGAAAGTGGAAGAAAGTTTAAATAGTAGTGGAAATAAGTAGAAAAGACTGCAGATACAAGTGAGACTGGACAGTTTGACTCCTGTGTTTGTTTCTTGGCACAACCGTCACTGATGGTCACTTATCCCATAGTGACGGGGAGAAAGGGACAATGTCTTTCTTGACCCTTATAGTTCAAAGCGATTGTTCTTAGGTCCGTGAGAAAGCATTTCTGAATTGTAAAGCTGGAGTAAGCTTTACGATTCTATCCGCAGAGAATAATTTATTATTGAAAGTTTTCTAAGATGAATCCTCTAAGCATGTTCCAACAGTCTGGAGTCAAGAAGATGACTGTGATGTTTGATCATGTAGGGGAGTACTGTGTGACCATATTGGCCAGTTGAGAAGATAAGTCATATTTAAATTACTTTACCTGTAATATTTTAGAGTCCTGAGTATTTTAAATGAGCATATTTTTCTTCTCGTAAAACTTGTTTAAATCTTGTAAAATTAAATTTTTATAGTGTTCAATCTAAACAAAGTCGAAAGGTACACAGATGTTGGATTTTAAATGGAATGATTAAAATTAAATCAGAATATTTTCCTTCCCTCAGTTTCAGTACAGGTATTTTGATTAGAAACATTTAAGACCTCACTTTAAAGCTGAATGCTTAGCAGTTATCGACAGCTAAGTGAACTAACCGTCCATCTCAACATCCCTGCACACAAACCTTCCTCCTTCTGCTTCTTTTCTCCTTTGCACTCATATAATCTGGTGCTGAGAGTTAGGGGTGAACTTTAAAAGGATTGGATCAGTTATGTTTGCTTGTTAGCTTTCAGAATACCTTCTGGGGACTGAGTGATGAATTGATACCATTTGACTGTCAGCCTAACCCATAGTCGAACCTCTCTTTCTGGCTCATGTTCCTCCCAGTATGGGATTATAATTTAGCAAGGTAGCCATAGTATCAGTGAAGGTGTCTTTTAAGTTCGTTCATCTCACATGGCCTTAATTATTCTTTAATATTTTACATTTAGAGTTTACTTCAAGCAATCTGTCCACTTCAGAAAAATAAAATTGAATTAGAGAAGGGACAAGTGGCAGAAGGGCTTAATTGTGTTTTTGATAGCTACTGTCTCTCAAATTTTTATCATCTTGTAATTTTTTTTAAAATTAAAATTGTTTTCAGTTTTATACATGTATAAAACACATAGGGGGCACTTGTACCCCCACCTTCCTGCCATCCCTGTCCCTCTGATTTGCCACTCCAATTTCTCTTATTTATGTCTACTCTCTCTCTAGCGGGAGTTTGAGTGTGTGTGTGTGTGTGTGTGTGTGTGTGTGTGTGTGATCCTCTGAGATTAACCAAGGCCTCTGTGTGACCATGAGTTTATGGCTATCTGTGAAGTCTGGTGGGCTCAACAGTAGATACACAGCTAAAGAGACTAGATCTTTCTCTCTGAGAATCCACCATTAGCCAATGGTTCTAAAGTAAAGGTTAGGCTCCCATTGTTCTTTGACTGATTGTTGACAGGGTCAGTCTTGTACAGGTCCAGCATAGGTTACTGTAGTCGTTGTGAATTATCGACTGTTGTAGTTGTATGGAATCTAGAGAAGGTGTTTCAGGGTTAATCATTCTACCGTTAGGCACTTATGAAATTCCCTCGCCTTGTCTTGTTTTGCTAGTGTTGTCTCTAATGGCTATCCCTATGTCTAGCCATCATGTTAGTGTTTTACCTTTGAGACTTAATTTGTACTTAGTTTTGAAGAGCCTTCCCAGGGCAGCATCTACTACCCATATAACCATGAAGAATTGGGAACCGTGTTCAATGGTGATTTTACAGGAATGGCCTATTGTGTAATATACAATGACTATGTCCAGGCTTCACTGTTAGAACATGTCTTTTTCTTCCAAAATTTCTCTTCTTGTTTCTGAGATTAAAACCTTTGGATATATATTAGAACCATTCTTCTCCTGCCATAATACTCTTTTTATACTTTCTTTGTTGTCAAATCTTCAAGCATCTAGGAAGAATGTTAATAACAAAGGTTGCTTTTACTATTCCTCTAATTGGATTTTGTTTGCTTTTAATTTTTAGTAACTCCTGACTCACTCCTAATCAAGTCTATCCTCTTTCTCTAATTGCTTTTTAGTCCCTGTCTTGATTGATATATTTCCATAAACTCAATAATTAACTTATTGCTTGCTCCAATCAAGTGTTAACATTTGCCTGTATAACTGAAAAATCCAATTAGCCCTATTAAAAATGCTAAGATAGTTTGCTTTTGCAGCATTCAGTTCCTGCACATGCTTTACTGTCCCTTACCAATAGATGATGTGCCAAGAATTAGAAGTTAATTTTGGTGTGTGTGCTTTTGTGAGTGTAAGGCATTCTAAATGCTTCAGGCAGTTTTGTGTGCATCAGATTTAAACTACTTCACAATGTTTTATTTTTTTTTTAACTCTTCCTTCCTCTCTTAGTTCCATCTGTTTTCTGTGGCCTTAAAAACCTTTGTCTCCCTTGTTTCTACTTTGTTCCCATCTCCAAATTGTTGACTATAATATAGAACTAAATTATATTTTAAATCAGTTATTGTATTTTCGTGTCAACTATAATTTTTTAATTATAAGGCTTTGCTTTCATTTTGCCAGAGGAAATCAAATTTCAACCAGTGCTAAAGTCCAAATTTAGACTGAGTTTGTTTTAACATGTGTGCAATTGAGTTTCTTCCTTCTCCTGCACATTGGGGGAATAGACCTTATGATCCACACAGGACAAAAACATCTTACACTGCTTTCATTTCACTATTGGTGACTGGGAAACCTCTGCTGTTTATTTGATGTCCAAAGACGGTTATATACAATATGACATGCAATGAGGAACATGATTAGGAAGCGGAGATTTCACACTGTTGGTAGTTGCAGAATAGAAACACTAAGCAAACCTGCGCTGAGCGGTTGCAGTCAGGTGTTTGTGAGCTCCAGTAGTATGGCAATGTGAATATGTGTTATGGAGACAAGAGGAAGGATACAGCTTAATATTCTCAGGGTATTTTGGGAAAGCATTTATCATGTGACCTCATTTGCAATTTTTTCTATTAACAATAAAATTGGCTTGGACAAGCATATCTAAGTGAATTAACATAATTAATATGATTTCATTAATGCCACCAAAATGTTTACTTGCGAGAAAGCTTGATAGACCCAATGCCCAGCAGCACTTGGCCACTGGCAAAATGGAATTGTCTCCATCCTCAATCCATGGCATATTGTTGGCATAATGGATTCAATAAGGTTTCACAGGTGAAATTATTCAGGCAGGTGTCAGGTGTGGGAAAATATAAGACATGTTAGATAAGTGGAAGTGACAACTAATAAATTCTACCTCATGTGCAATTTGTTCAGAGCCCTAGGCACCATGAGTGATCACAGAGACAGAGGAAAAAAACAAACCATCTCTTTGTCTCTTAGGGGTTTATAGTCATGACAAAGAGAGGTCAGATAGTAGGCCCTTGCAATAAGAAAGCAAGGCATCAAGTAGCCTTTCTATATTTTGTAATGAATCAACAGAATTAAAGAAATGAGAGTGGAGTTGCCACTAGAACCACAAACGTATTGAGATTTTTATATGTCTTTTTTTGTTTTGTTTTGAGGTAGGAGCTTATGTAGCCCAGGTTGGCATAGAAGTTGATATGAGGTCAAAGATGTCTTTGAGGTTCTGATCCTCCTGCTCCCATCTCCTTAGTGCATTGTGGGCAAAGGCCACCACATCTGCCTTATAGAGCACAGGGATTCTGGCGTGCTACGCAGGTACACTAATGACTGACATATATCTCCAGCATGAATTGTATATTTTATCCATCCAAGTAAGAACTGGGTTCACTTTGCTTAGCTTCTGAGATCAGGTGTATTCAGAGTGGTGTGGCCACGACAAGAACAAGGTTATGTATTTCTAAAAGGCACAGCGAATACTTCCGTGCATCCCTAATTCCTGTAAATTATAAGTCCTACCATAACTATATGTATTATAAGTCAGAAACCATTTTAAATATAAATTACTTAATACATACTACATGACATCATATCACGTTAGAGTTATAACAGGAAACAGAATTTGTGTTTTAAATTAAAAAATCACTATTCTTTCTGTATGTATAGGCATGCATATATACAGTCATGAGCTCATTGCCTCACGAGAAGAACATGTTATATTGGAAGAGTTAACCCAATTGTGGACTTATGGAATGTCCTTATCCAAAACTAGATACTATAGGTCAGTCCTTCAGTGTGGTGACTTGATACATGAGAGGTGTTGTAAATGTGGCTTTTAGGAGGTACTGCAGGTATAACATGGCACCTTACACTAATGTAAATTTACAAACTAAGTACAATAGATAGGCATACACTAAATAGTTTAAAAAACATTGTGTGGCGAATACATAGAGCATTACCAGTCATTTATTGGCTTTATCAGAAATGAGTTGCTATATGTAATTATATATATAATCACACATTTGTAGGCTTTTTCTATGTCAGATTTTTCACAGATAGAGGTGGTACATTGATCTGTGCCTTATGATGAGCTGCAATATTACTATCGGTTTTCAACTTAATTGGAATCTTACATAAATTCTATCACTGGCTGACATGGATGCATGCATATAGATAGCTATGCCTATTTCTACACAGAAATGCACACAAATATAAAATGCTGAGATCGATAGCAATGCTTTATAATTGCAAAATGGAGATGATGACAAATCAAATTGCTTCTCATCAGAGAATTAAGTGTATTTTTTGAATATTGTTTGTGTCTATGTTTTTATATAGACAAATTTCATATAAATTTTAATTATGGTAGACAAAAGTAACCATCAATTCATCATAGTAAACAATCAGCAGAACCATGAACTCAAGCTGATCTACTACAGCAAAGAGTAAGGGGTGTGGCTTGAGGACCATAAGTGAATAAGAGGGGGGTGACAGGGTGATCAGAGGGACTGCCTTGTGCCACAGGGAGGAGGTATATTTAATTTAATTGAACTTTTTCCTAACAAGCCTGTGACTCAGCTTCTGAATGACTCACTCAGTGCTATGGTTTGAACACGTCTTCCCAAATTTTTGTGTGCCCGAAGAGCAAATGTGGACTCTAATGCAGCAATGTTGGGTGTGGAGTCTTTGGGATGTGATTTGGTAATCTGTCCTCTGTCCTCATGAATGGATTGCTTCCTTAAGTGATTAATGAGTTGGTGAGCTGTTAGAGGGTGACCTTGTTATAAAAACAAACCCTGTAACTCACTTGCTCTATCTCTCCTGTGATGCTCTCTGTATTTTTGGGTACAGTAAGAAGGCCTTTGTCAACACTTAACACCATATTATTGAATGAGAAAGATAAATTTCCATACTTTGTAAATTACCCAGTCTATTTTATTATTCAGTTATAAGAACACATTAAGATAACAGGCTTTTAACCAGAGATAGGCTCAGACCAGGAAAACAGTAGAATAAAAATGTGAAGACATGCGAATGCTGGTCTGTTCTTTAATCTGTGGGGACAAATAAAGTTTTCTGTGTAGAATTTACCTAATTATTTCCTTCAAGTAAAGTAGAGCAAGGCAGTAAGCAGAACCCCTCCATGACTTCTGCATCAGCTTCTGCCTCAAGGTTCCTGCCCTGTGTTAGTTCTTGTCCTGAATTCATTTAATGATGGACTACAATGTGGAAATGGAATTCAACTAAATTCCTTCCTTCACAACTTGTTTTGGTTGTGGTGTTTCATCATAAGAATATTAACTTAAAATAAGACAATACGTACTTGTGAACTCTTCAAGTTACAATAATGATAGACTTTGAAATATATGCATACTGTTATTCCACAGTGGTGTAAATATCATGGAAATAAACAACCACCTTCTTGTTGATTTTGAGAATCACTAGACAAGATAAAATCCACACCAGGTACCATTACTAGGGCAAGAACCAATGCCTAATGCCTAGACAGGTCATAGGCTCTAAAGGAAGGCACACCACTAGTATTTTACTAAATGATCATAGTGTTAAATTGACTTCTAATAACTTAATGTTATGCCCATAGAGAAATGCCACACTCAACTTTCGAAGCCTTGATTTGCAGAAGACAGTGATTAACACAATGATCTACAACTGGCCATTGTGCAGAGAATAAGAGACTGGAGAATTCTCAGCCCTCAATGCAATGTAAATACAGTACACTCCTTTCTTCCAAGGTTCAGGGTCATAATGGAAGAGAGGGTGGAAGAGTATAGGAACCGGAGGATGCTGGTGACTACAAAGAACCAAAGTTCACAGAACACAGCAGTGCAGTTGACAAATGAAATCACAGTGACCTTGACAGAATGGACAGCAAGCAAAACACTACCCCTAAACCTGTGCAAGTAAAGGAAACCCACAAATTCAAGAATGGTTAAGTAGCACAAATTGGTCTTGATGGGATAAACACAAAGGTGGGCAGTCGGGAAGGGAGTGGATATTGGAAGAGTTGAGGCGGTGGTTAAGAACTTTTTAAAAATACTTTTTCTAATACTCTTTTCTTTGGGATTATCTCCCTCATTTCCAACTAACAAACTCACACTTCTACATATCTCATGCACCTGAAACATAATTTAGCTAGAACTTATATCTGGCCATCTTCATTGTCATCATATAGGAGAAAGGGTTATCCTGTCGTAGTATAATCTAGCTGGAACCTGGATAGAAAGGAGGTTCTAAATACCTGTATAACATTGAGAAGTAGAGGGGAATATGAAAATTCCTCTTATTTGTAGCAATAGGCTTTAGATGCTTTATATGTGGTATTTAAGAGCAGGAGAGATGACTCAGCCATTAGAGGCTAGGCTCACAACCAAAAGTATTTATAGTATTTAATTGAATCACAGCTACAGTCACAGGAGATAAGCAATACAGCTGATATTGGAATCTAGGCCAATGGAATATATCTCTGCATAATTCATAAAATACAAATGCATGTCTGCCACCATTTCTGATTGAACATCTTGAATAAAGGTTCTGCTTTTAAATGGAAATATGGTCCTCATGAATACTGTGTTTGACAAAGTCATGCATAAATCTTATGTCTCTACTGTATAAGTTTCTCTCTAGTCATTTCTTGGACATTGGTGAGATAATGCTGATCACTTATTAGATGTTATATATATTTTAAAAATAAGACCTTTGTCTCAGCAATTTTACAAATTACAGCAGTTGTCATGAATGAATGTTGTCATTTTATTTTTTTTTAAATGTGAATGTTCAACACTTTGGTTGTTGAGGCAGGAGGAACAATATTCAAGGTCATCCTTACCTATATAAGGAGGCAGAGGTTGGCTTAATTTATGTGAAATCCTATCTCAAAGAACCCAAATAAATAAACAAATAAATAAAATATATTTATTCAGCCTTTTCTCTTCCAAGGAAGAGAAAAACAATTGAAAACTAGAATGCTTTTAGAATATTCAATCAAATCTAACTTTAATTTTTAGCTCACACTCATTTTTATTATTCATAGAAGTGATAAGCTTCAAGTTCCAATGACTAAGTGTCCCATATAGCAAGTTCACATGGAGAGATAAGACTACTTTTGTCTTCTAGGAGAACCAAAACAGCAGCCTATTTCTCATCTGGTTCTGTGCTGTGTGGACTCTTGTTTTTATCATTTTTCAACATGACCCCGAGGTTTCACAAGACGGGTTTAGAAACTCTTGTCATTCTTCATTTCGCAAATGGTCATTTATGCCATTATGCTAATGAATTGAATAAGTTTCACATTGGCCTAGGAGTGGATTTGAGCAAGCTTCTGGGAAACCTCTGCAAATTCACAAAGCTAATGGCTTGACCTCCCAATTCTCCAATGTAAAATCTGCTGTAATGATTTTTCAGGCTCTTAGCTCTCCTGCATTAAAAAAACCTTCCCATTTACATCTCATGACTTTGACTTGATTCTCTTCATAATCCAATTGTAAATGGATAATCCTCTATCTTCTAAAATGACTCATGTCTGAGTTTGGGTTGCAATATTTCTTTGTGTCAGAGAAGGAAAAATTCCTTAGCAGATGGGCTGAACAAAAACTGAATTTTTGGAATTTGTGATGCCAGAAGCCTATTTCAAAGTGTCAGCTCACATCTTGGTAAAGATTAGAAGAAGAAACATGACAAATTCATTTAGTATTTTTTTTTTTTTTTACTTAAGCAGAAGTTTGGTAAAGTATTAGGATTGTACATAATACATGAAAGTTTGGCATGTGTGCTTTTAAGAACCGAGGAACAATTGGATTTTGATTTCTTGAACATCATGGATTTCTGAAGGTTTTCCTTTAAGCCAAAACTCATTTACCGTGCTGCATTTAAAAGCTCTGATCTTAATGCATGGGTGGTTACCCATTCATAACTAGTCCTTAAATAAACCCAAGCCAGCCTTAAGGACAATTCTATTACATCTCTGTAGTTCAAAGTAGTGTCAATAGGGGAGTAAAACCCAGCAGAGTGATTCTCCCATTATGATAAGGTTATGTTTTCACTAAAAGTGAAAAATTAATAGTGTATTTTCAAAGGAGGAATGATAAGGATGCTGGACATATACTTAATTATTTTCCATTGACTGTAGTAGTCAAACGAGGGCATGCTATAGTTATGTAGAGGACTTAGAAGCAATATATGTTTTGCCTTCTAAATTGGATAAATTGCTTTTGAGGCAATTTCATATTAACAATTGACTAAAATCTCCAGGAGCAACCTTGAATGTAAAGCTGAACCCACGGTCAAATAATTCCCAGTGTATTAGGTTCTTTTCCAATCACTATGGCCAGACAGTTGGTAGCAAGCAGGTCAAGGGAAGGACTGCTTTGGGCTCGTAGTTTAAGAGGGTTTAATGCACAAGGGAAGGAGGGTGAGACAGAGCTCATGCTAGCAGATGCACACATCTGGACAGACTACGAAGAAGAAAGCACAGAATGCTGGTGTCTTGTGGGCTTCCTCCCTTTCTCTTATTTAGCCCAGTGGCCCAGGCCAAGGGTGGTGCTGGCTACTTTCATGGTACATCTTTCCTCGCTAGCTAAAACTCTCTAAACACTCTCAGACATGTTTGGAGGTATGTCTCCTAGATGATTTCAAATTTTATCAAACCACCATGAAGGTCAACCTTCACAGGCAGGAGAGAGAGAGAGAGAGAGAGAGAGAGAGAGAGAGAGGGAGGGAGGGAGGGAGGGAGGGAGGGAGAGAGAGTGCACAAAGACTAGCTTCTGGCCTATTGCTTGATTACTGAAACATAAACAAAATCAAAGATTAAAGAATAATTTGTATAGCACTCTCATCTCAGAAACAACATACAAGCTACTTAGATCCCTTTAAATCTATGGCACAGACAACTGCACTGCAAACTACTTGCTTAGACAGAGGATAAATGCACAAACTCCTCCAAGTTGCATCTCATGCTACTGATAGCTTGATTATAGCCAGCTTTTGGGGGAACACTTACAATATGTTTCCCAAGAACAGAATAATTTGACTAGAAGACATGGCAAATAAAAGAGACAAACAAGCATGATCAGCATCGGCTCTGATAACTGTTTAATGGGATTTAAATGAACTCAGTGAAGAGTAAGGAGAATTATGAATTGTAAATACTTTACTAGTATTCATGCCTGGGAGTTATTACTTTACTGTTACTTTTTTCAATGATCAGTGGGTTTTAGGTTCAAACAACTTTTTAAATACTTTTGCGTTGCAATGGCTGAAATATCTGTAGATTTCTCTTCTGAGGTAATAGATACTTGTTTGCCATGGAAACTTCTTTTACAACATGTGAGATTCTCTATCTACTATAAAATGTTTTCTTTTTTTTTTGTTGTTGTTGTTTTAAAGGGAAAGAGAATTTTATATAGGGGTCACTATCTAGCTTGGACTGACTAATGGCAGTTTTTCATCCTCTTTTCTTGGTGTTGTATCCTGGCATTACAGGGGTTCCCATCACCCTCTCCAGCACTCATCAGCACACTGACTTTGTAGCACAGCCCTGTGGAATCAAGGACTTTAGGAGGTGAGAAAGGTTTCACACTCATTCACCAGCATACTTACTGACTCTAATTGAAGCTTGTTTATCTAGTAAGTTTAAATCAATGTAACAAATAGAATCATAGACAGCATGGTCAAGCAGACCATTTTTTTTCACTTTCCTGTCTTCAGTCAAGCTAAAAAAATTATATCTTAATGACATCAGGGTCTACTTATTCAGATAAAACCAAATGGATTGTTGAAAGAATGTAGTAAATTTTGTTTGGCTTTAGCGCTAACACAAGTATCCCTGAGAGGAGAAATTCCATGAACTCTCTCCTGACTTTACAAAATGTTTTAACTATATAAGGATAATGTGAAAAGATTGATGAAATGATTTAATTTCGGGAAATGTAAACTAGTAAACCATTAATGACTGGTGTCCTTTCTAGATTCTGTCAGAATTGAGCTGGCTATGTTTACAGATAACTTTTTTTTTCTCTCACTAGGGAAAATAAATGGGATTATGAGCAGAGGGCTCCCCTCCCCCCTCTCTTTCTCTCTGTCCTGGAGAGGAGTGTGTGCTGGTGTTTTAACTGCTAAAGCTCTAGAGTCATGCCTCGTTTCTATTGAGTTTCCTTCTCTCCAAAGGAGTCATTTGTGAGGCAGATGTGAGGAGTGAAGTCAGACCATTGGAATCATCCTCCTGTGTCATTGGGGGTGACATGGCATAGCGCAAGGGGTCATTTCACTGGGGGAAGCTTCTCTGAGCCCTCTCAAGGACAGACACTTGAGGAGATCACTTATAGACTTGTCCATGTGTGTGGAAGTAAGACTTCAACTCATGCTGTGACACCCTCCCTTCCCCGTGCATTGCTATTCACTGCAATACTTCATGCATTTTATGAGTTCAGTCTCAAATTAGCTTCTTCTTTATAAATGTTCTAATTGCTCAAGGCTTCAGTGGCTTCACTTATCTGAAACAGAAAGCAGAATGGAATAGCTGTGTGTTTCAGGAGTATGCACATTTGAAAACTGCTATATGACTTATTTACTCCTACAATCAATTTGCTTTTCCATTTATTGTGACACTTGGTTGGAGACAATTACATGAGCTGACACAAGGTCTTATAAATCATTCCGATAGTACCAAACCAGGACTTTCTCCTCTTCCTCCCCTCTCCCCCAACGTGCACAAACTCACGCTCTCTCAAGGAGTTTCCATGTAGAAAGAGCACATAAGCAGATACCCGGGAAAGCACAGCTGTTGAACAGAACTGTATTCAGATCATGAACTTTTCATGTGAAACCTTTGCTTCAATGTTTCTATTTTTTAATTTATCTTAAAATGTAGTTTTTAGTCTCTAAGTTACTATGACTTCTTTGATTCTAGGTAAGGAGTGAGCTGAGACTCATGTCCCTTGCCTAAAATACAAGTTAGGAAGGCACATGGAAGAAAGCTCGTCTCTCCCAAGGCAGACAGAAGGTGGTGCTGTTGATTCGGAATCATATGCAGCCCCACACTTTTTCTTTTTTCCTTTTCCGTATTAAACTCCTGATCAGGTTGTTATCATCACAATCATTCTTTACTAAAGAGAAGAGAAAAATGTATAGTAGCTGGAATGTATTCTGGCATTTGACTTCAGTTATTGCATTGCTTAAAAAAAGTGATCTGAAGAATGTTCCGTCTGTGTTAGTCCTCTATTTTATGCAAATCTAGGAAAGTGTGCACTAAACACAGCTTTTAATATTTATACATGCTGTCTCCCTCCATGCAGGGAGGCCTAATATTATTTGCAATGACTGCAAAACATCCAGGCGTCTGCATCATTCACTGGTTAAAGGAGTAAAGCAAGACATTTAAAATCCAATGCAATATTGTTCTGAATGAATATCAACGCTCCACGGGCACAGAAAGTTGAAAAGGCACTAAGTTGTTCCAGGAATAATGGCTTACATTTCACAATATTTAAGTTAGCTCAAATGCCAGAAAGGAGTGTATCTTCCCTGCACATGCAAACACTGCGATCACTATGGAGTGTGCTGCCTCTGAAGGTGATAGATAGCATGGCCCCAAAGAAGTCGGGGAACTGAAGCCTTCAGTGACATCATGGAAATTAATTGCTTTGAAGAGTATTCTTGAAGTTTAAAAGGAAGGGCTAGGACCATAAATGACATCTACAGAGAACAAGGTTGAAACAATCTCGACAAGAAGAGGACAAGAGAGATTAGGAGAGGGGGGAGCAGGGAAAGAAGAGAAGCAAGGGGAGAAGAGGGAGAAGGGAAATTAGAGGCCCAAGAGTTTTATTTGTGGCCAGGCAATCTGATTTCTTTGTAGAATTTCCTTAGTGAATGTGAATAATGAATTTTATCTCATGACTCATTGCTTCTTGAGTGAGTTTAGAAGTTGTTAAAGCTCATTTTAATTGTTAACGTGATACAATCTAGAATTACCCACCTGGAAAGAGGGTCTTAATGAGGGGGTGTCTACATCAGGTTGATCTGTGGGTGTGTCTGTGGCAGTTGCACTCATTTTGAGCAGCACCATCACCAAGGTCTGGATTCTAGACTGTAGAAGAGTAGAGAGGAGACTGAGCACATCAGGTTGCAGTGTATTCTTGCATCTCTGCTCTTGGCTGTGCATGCTGTTTCAAGTGTCATCCCTGTCTCCCCACAGTGATGGACTTGTCATGTCCTGGAATTGTGAGATAGAACAACCCTTTTCACTTCTGAGATGATTTTTTTGTCAGGCTATTTTATCACAGTGGCAGAAATGAAGATAATCAGAGGCTTCATGGAAAATGTAACAGCCGTTAAGGAAGAGCCACTGTTTGACACTCACCAAATTGTTGGATACAGGGAGAGCGATGTGCTTAAGGTTATCCATGCCCATACACTTCCTACAAGATAAGTTCACATTATCACATTCCTTTCAGTACCACCAAGTCTTGAAAAAGATGCTTTGGTTTCATTTCTACTTTGTTAATAATAAGAGGTAATATTGTAATAAAAATGCAAGTGTCAAGTTTGAAGGGGCGAGGCATACCTCTATTCCCAACATTTGGGCGGTGGAGCTGAGAGGTTCAGGAATTCTCAGTTATTCGCATGAGTTCAATGCTAGTGGGGGCTGTGTGAAATCTTGGCTCAAAATATAAATAATAAACAAAATTTAAAGGAAATGCTCAGATTGAGAAGTAGTATGATAGTTTCTAACACAAATGCACATCCCACTAGAAATGAACAGAATTTTAAAATAGTGAAATGTCTTCATCATTTTTCTTTCAATTTATATGTATTATCTTTTCAAACATCTGCTAAGTTGTAGGAAACATTTGGTAGATACAACATGTCTTGAGAAGTGAAATTGCCAAGTCTCTTGGTCTAGAAACACTGTTAAAAATTACTGAAACATTAAAAGGAATCACAGACCAAAGAAACTGGAGGACCTCGGCATGAGAATAACACCCTGAAACTAGAACTGGGCCTAGCATGAGAAGATTCTGAAGATGACGAATGCCAGGACTGTGTTCAATTCTTAAACACCTTCTACAACTGACAGCCACAACAGATAATTAAGCAGAAGTTTTCAACTTGAGTCTAGATGAAGAATTTAATTATAGAACTGTTTAAAAGAGTTATTATTATATGTGTCTTGTTTTCATTTCCTCATAGGCCATAATGTCTTCCCAATTAAATATATATTTCATTACTTGCCTATCAAATATTATAGACTATCTACTAATAGTCATATAAAACAATTTCTAAATTTCCTGTAGGAAAATACAATGTTTCCTTTTTAATGTTTTCAATAATGCTCCAAAATTCCGAAGCAATGATTGGAGGAAATGTTCTACTGGATTTACGCTTTCAACAGCATAAAGTAATTCGTGTATGAACATCACACATCACCTTGGGCACCAGGCAACACTGAGGTGTTTTTCTTTTCACAACTAATTAACAATCTTACTTGAGAATAGATCTTTTTCTCATTTTAGTTTTAGAAATGATAATATAATTCAGGAGACACTGAAAAACAATAAGACTCTGAATTTTAGATTCATATTTTAATGGTAATGCTGTGGAGCAGTCCTCTTATTTTTAAATTAAAAGCTCTTCGTTTTTTCCTCTAAAATAATGAAAAATAGAGATGTATGATTGATATGTGCTACATGTGATATATATGTACGAATTGCTCGCAGAAGCTGCATATTAACCATGTGGTTTTCTCTACTTGAAAGGGAAGAGAGTGTGCATGACCCGCCAGTCGATCTGAAGGCAGCAATTTCCCTTGATGACTCTCTCATCCTTTTGCTTTTGCACAGCAAAGTACTTTTGTCCTTTATTCGCCGCTAATGCTTATGATAAAAAATTAAATTACTGTTCATCCTTTCAATATGTTTTCCTCAGAGAGTCTCTGCAGAAGAACAAACGTTTAAAAGTGGATGTGGGAGCCTCTAGGTTTGTACACAGCCCTGCTATATTATTCATTTCAATGTATTTTTAATGTCAGAGAAAGAAAAATAAAATGTATGTTAATTTCCAGGGTGCGGCTGGCAGTGACGAAAGGCTGTGGTGAATTCTGAGGCTGGGGATGAGTACTTCACAATATAACAAGACGGCCTTCCTCTTCCAGATTTGAGGGATTTTGTCTGCATAGAAAGGAAGCTTGCAAGGTCTTAAGACATCATTCCTAACTAGGTAATGTGTCTTAGTCTTCACATGTCTTCTTGAGGAAGAAGTTACAGAATCAAGATTATGACAAAACAGTAACAAGCAAAAACAAAAGAGGGCATGCAGAAATGGGTAAGCAGTTAAAACTTTGGTCAGCAAAAATGAGGATCAAAGTTCAGATTCCCAGAACATAAATGAAAAATTTGTAGAATCCTACAACTATAATTCCAATGCTGCTACAGCAAAGTAGAAGGTGGAGATAGGAGAATCACCAAGAAGTTGTGAGTCAGGTACCCTGGCATATATGTCAGGAACAAGAGACTCTGCTTCAAGAATTGATGTTCAAAGTTGCCCTTTTACCTCCACATGCACACTTACATGACTCATGAACACACATACACAACACACATCACATACAATACACACATCACAGTACATGCTACACGCGTACACACATACAAATGGCTCATGGACACAAATACACAGCACACACAACACATATACATCACAATACACATATGATTTGTATACACACATATACATCACACATATGCAATCACATTACACATACTCACACATCACACACATAAACACACATAAATATCACAATGCTCATCATACACATCACACACATCACACACAACTCACATACAATTATCACATGCAAACACATCACATACACAAGCATATATTGTACATACACTACAAATACATATCACACACTTCACATATCATATGTATGTATCACACAGAACATACACATATATTATATATGCTCCACAACATCATGTGCAGGCATTATGCACACATCACATACACATCTTACACACATATCACACACACATTCGCATATGTATAGTATACATCAAACAAATAAACACAATGCACAAATACATACACATATCACACACATATATAGACACATACACAAACATGTAGATGCACATATACATACACTCACATAAAGGTGCACATACATTGCACACACATCACCCACATTACTCACATCACACATGTATAAACACACATACTCACATACACAAACACCTACCTGGACACATACACACATACTTATACACATGCACACACACTAACACACATGTACTCACACATACATTCACACACATAGCTCCTAAACTCACATTAAAAAAAGAAGCAGGACAGCAGAAAAGTTCCAGACGCCAGCATCATGTCTGAAATTTTTCTGAATCTACATTATGTCATTTGTTCTCATATCTAATTAATTTTACATTCCTTAACAAAACTGACAGTTGTGCCTTTCATAAACTAGCCTGTTATTTCTCTAAATACATAAAATAATGTAAATGAGTGTTCTTCTCACTTTTAAAACATGATCCTATCTCCAAGGTCATATCCAATCTGTCACTATTAGAAACAGTTATTCTGAACTTGGAAGGGCTAGTTTTAAAAGACAGAAAAAAAATAAGAAACCCCACATTTTTTTTCTGTAGATATTTATTGCTATTGGTTATCTGCCACACATCAAGTAGTAATTTGTATATGATGGGGGGCTTCCTAGTTTCTTTGGACGTGTTGAGAGTGACAGCAAGTATGAAACCACATAGTTACGTGTGCATGGCTTAGCATTGTGTTTTTTAAAACATTTATCGAGGGCCAGTGAGATGGTCCAGCCTGTCAAGCACATGCTGCTAAGCAGGGCAAAATGAGTTCGGTCACCAGGACCTACTGTTGAAAGGAAAGAACCAGCATCTGTACACAGTATACATGGATATACCATCCATACCCATGCCCACATGCCCACAGATTCAAAATAAGCAATGTGATAATAATTTAAAAATTTTTATGTCCCAATCCTTGAGCAAAACTCACATGCTTTTCTCCATACTTGAATGTGATTGTAGATCATCTCATTTTTTACTCAATTATTATGTTAGGATGACTGTTCTTCTCAGGCACAATGTTGTACAAATGAAGGTCTTTACTTTTTACATGGAATATTATTTTACTTCAGTGACTAATAAAAATTTCACTTTCAAAGTACGACTTCACTGAATTTACTCTAGACATGTCCTGATTTCATTTTATTCATTTTGTAATTGATATCACCATGGCAAGTCTGTATCAAGGTGAACTAGGAGTGTGTTATCGAAGAGAGGATGTTATTCCAACAATATGAACCATAGGAGAGAGACATGGCATTTACAGATGTTAATACCCTTGACTGAATGTGTTTATTTAAAATTAATGTGCTGAAACATGCCTTAAGTGTGATCACTAAGGGGCTGAGTGTTTGGATGGTTATTAAGTCACAGATCCCTCCCCTTCACTGAGAATAAACAAATGTGTGTCCTCCCTACTGTAAGAACACAGTATATTGCTACTGCCTTTGGTTTTCCCCCAGAGGTAGAAGGAATGTTTCTATTGTTGAGGACGCCATGCACTTCAGAAACAAGGAGCAGAGATTCCTGATCTGGAACTGACCAGAATGCCGCCACCCCAAGGACTAGCTCTCGTAGTACCAGAAGGTGCCATGCAAGCTTCCAAATGAGGGAGACAACCAACAGTCCTATTCAGCTATGATGCCTATGAGACACATCAATTACCAGCAGGCATGATAACCCTTAGGGTTTAGTAGTGGCACCCACACCCATACCAACAACCCTCTAATTGGCCTTTGGACCTGCTCAACAAAAGGGAAGCCATGCCCAGGACTTCAAACCTAGTCAGCTATTTCATACTAGTGAAGTTGTGATTATTGGAGAGAACTTACAACCACTAATTTACTAGCCAGCAATATCCCTAACATCACTCTCAACATTTGTTCTTAACCCAGAGACAAGTATGGTCCTCACCCCTCACTGAAGAAATTTCTCTTTGCATTAGATAGAGACCTACAGAAAACCACAACCAATCAAAATGCAGAGTTGAGAAGCCCAGTTCCAATGGATGCATCCACAACACATTCTCACGCCTAAGGCTCAGGGAACATTGTGCAAGAGGGTGTGGAAAGATTGTAAGAGCCAGAGGTTCATGGAGTTTGCTGTGAAATCATGTATCCTAGTAATGTCAAAAGCTACAACACCCATAAGATTTAACAGACATGATTGCCCAAATGTGAACTGAATAGAATGAAATTAATGGATGAGACAAAGTGGGTGAGTAAAAGTCTAAGAGACCTCAGCCCGACGTAGAACTCCAGGCAACTAATAAACGCTGATAATAGGAGAAATTGTCTTCCAAGGTGAGAACACACCATTTGGTTATCCAAAATCAAATAGTCAGTTCTGAGAACATATATGCAGCTAACCTTATACAGATTGAACAGGTTATATTAAGAATTATCTAAAGGTATACACACATTATATACATATATTCTCTTCTTCTTCTTCTTCTTCTTCTTCTTCTTCTTCTTCTTCTTCTTCTTCTTCTTCTTCTTCTTCTTCTTCTTCTTCTTCTTCAGTATGAATGCTCTGTCTACATGTATGTTTTAATGTTTAACCCATATTTTAAAAAATAATGTTTATTTTAAAAAATCCAATAAAAACACCAAACTAGTAGCCATAAGATATACAAAAAGAACCTGTAGGGTCACACACACACACACACACACACACGCACACGTACACAGAGAGAGACTGCTATAATAAGATAATATAAAATACAAAATAAAAATAAGCAATAAAGAAGTCATGCCTTGCTATTACAAAACAAGGAACCCCCAAAGATGCCAATGGTTTTTTTGTTGCTAACTGTTGAGCATGTCCCTACTTTTAAGAGTAGTGTGCTGCCCTAGTGATAGCACAAGTGGTTAGCTATTGAAGACAAGATGAAATCTCAAAATAGTTTTGATTTTCATTTCCCTGATGGCTAAGGATGTTGAACATTTCTTTGTTTCTCAGCCAATTGAATTTCCTCTTTTGAGAATTCTCTGTTTAGATCTGTACCCCATTTTGAAATTAGGTTGTCTGTTTTTATAATGTCCTACTCTTTGAATTCTTTATACATTTTGTGTTTTAACCCTCTAATGGATGTGTAGATAGTAAAATAAATCTTTTCCCATTCTGTAAGCTATCACTGTTTCTGAATGATGACTTTTTTTTTGCTATGCAAAAGCTTCTTAGTTTCATGAGGTTCCATTTATTAATTGATGATCTTAGTGCTTGTACTTTTGATGCTCTGTTCTGACAGTTGTCTCCTGTACCAATGAGTTCAAGGCTCTTCCCACGTTCTCATCTACAAGGTTTAGTCCTTCTGGATTTATGTTCAGATCCTTGCTACATTTGGAGTAATTTGAAGTCAGGAATGATGATACTTTCTAAAATTTTTTTACTTTTTAGAATTGTTTTAGCTATCGTGTGTGTGTGTGTGTGTGTGTGTGTGTGTGTGTGTGTGTGTGTGTTTCTATATGAAGCTGAAATTATCCTTTCCGGATCTATGGAGAATTGTGCTAGAATTTTGATGGGAATTTCACTGAATCTGTAGATTGCTCTTGGTTTGATGACTAGTATTTTTGCTCTGTTAATCCTACAAATCCATGAGCATGAGGGATCTTTCAAACTTCTGTTATCTTCTCCAATTTCTTTCTTCAACATCTTAACATTTTTTGATTTCATTTGCTGGGTTAGAGTTACTCCAAGATAATTATATTATTTGAGATTATTATGAAAGGTATTGTTTCCTAATTTCTTTCTTAGTTTGTTTATGCTTTGTATATAGGAGGGCTATTGATTTTTGTGTTATTTTTATATCCAATTTCTTTGATGAAAGTATTTATTAGCTAGAAGAATTTCCCTGTGAATATTTTACAGGATATAAGACCATCATCCCACAGCATATGATAAAGAAGTAACATGTAGTACAGAGTCTTAGAAAAAAAGTACTTTGTGCATTGAATGGGTGGTCAGCAAAGCAACAAATAAGTATTGATACCCCTAAGGTCCAAGGCATGTTTCTTGCCATCCTAGCTGTGAACTAGTTACTTATCCTCTTTGAAATTTGAGGGTAAAATTTACTGTCCCAAATGCAGCGGTTGAACAATGGGTGCCTTCAAAGGGCTTAGTACTAGGTTTACATGTACATGGACAACAATGAGCAGGTGCCATTTAATTTCTCAGTAGCAAGAAGGATGAGTTTGGGTGCTTATTTCTGTTGTGTATCCTTTGTCTCCTTGTGTGTCTTCTTATTGTTTATGAGTGTTTCCTTTGTTGCATCAAAGGACAAGACTCTCTGGGAAGAATTTGGACCCGACATCTAACATCAAGTTCTGTCTTTGAATTCCTCTGACTATAGTTTGGGCAGATGCAATTTCCAAGTGATATCTAGATATACCAGTTATTCTGTACAAGATAGTCATTAAAGGGTCAACAGATACTTAAGAAACAGAGTATGTCTGTCTCTTCATTGAGATGAGCCCAAATGAGAATGCAAATCCTATTATTAAAGAGGAGAGGCAGAAAATGTATACATGGAGCTTGTTGGCAATGTAAAAATGAGAGTTCACTTCCAGAAAATTCTGCTGAAAGTCTTCAAGGAATGTTTTTTTTTTTTTTACTTGTATTCATTTAATAAAATGCTGATTGGCCAATAGCCAGGTAGGAAGTATAGGTAGGGCAACCAGAATAGGAGAATTCTAGGAAGAGGAATGGCTCAGTCTGCAGTCATCACCCAGATGCAGAAGAAGCAGGATGAGGATGCCTCACTGATAAAAGGTACCAAGCTATGTGGCTAACACAGACAAGAATTATGGGTTAATTTAAAATGTAAGAGTTAGTAGATATGAAGCCTGAGCTAATAGGCCAACCAGTTTATAATTAATGTAGCCCTCTATGTGTTTCTTTGGGACTGAATGGCTGTGGGACCGGGTGGGACAGAAACCTCTGTCAACAATCATAGTCAATGGCAAAGTATAGTGGCAAGGACTCAAACTGGTCAAATGTGCATTTCCATTTTACTTTATTTTCTCATATAACCTTATTCTAGATATGATTAATTTAAAAGTGCAGACATGTAGCCAAATTTATTGTTCAGCTCCTTATTTTCCTTGTCTGTAATCTATAAGAAGCTATCTTTTCATTTAAATGTTAATTATGTTCACACATGTGGCTAAAAATACTAAGCAAAACAGAAAATTTTAACATCATTGCTTCTTGCTTGTCTCACTCTCCAGAGGCAAATACTTTTAACCATAGCTATTTTTAACTTACATTCTTCATATTAAAATAATTCATTATACTATCTTCTTTGTTTTTTAACTTAAAAATTCTAATCTACACTTTATATTTATCAATTTGGGCATACATGTGTGTGTTTGTGTGTGCCATCATGGCACACACATGGAAACCACTGGACAGCTTTATGGAGTCAGTTCTCTCCTTCTACCATGTGGCCTTTGAAATCAAACTTAGGCCATTAGACGTGGTGGCAAGTACCTTTTTCTTCTGAGTCATTTTGCAAGCCTTGATTTTTAGCCTTAGGTTTGTGGTTGGACTCATTGCTAACAGTAGGATCTGCTTCTCATTTTGTGGACACTGTGCTGAGTTCCCATGGAGACATCAACCAGGCTTCCCACGGCCTTCATCCTCCTCTTTTTCCTTTCATCCCACTGTCTTCCCTTCTTCCTTTCCTCCTTGCTTCCCATCTTCACTCTTTTCTTTCCTTCACTGGGGTTTTTGGTTTTCTCTACTTTCTCTGCAGTCTCTGGAGTTTACATCTTGTTTATCCTCTTTTTAATCTGGATTTTGGAAATTCCAGTAATGTCTGATGAGTCCTCCTTAGTTACTTGTCATAAAAATGAGGAAATATAGAATAGCTAAGTATCCTTGAAAGCATTGCAGATTGGATGGAAAGATATCCTGGCAGTCAGGAGCCAAGAAATACCACGCACAAGTCACCTTAAGTGTGGCAGTTTACAGCCCTGCTCCAGGGAAAGGTTTCTCCAAAGCAAGTGTAACAACTCCGCTCCAGCAAGGAAAGGTTTTCCCAGTGAATTTGTTATAGCTCTGATCAGGTCCAACAAAGTTTTATGGCCCTGCTCCACTGGCAAAAGTTTCCCCAGCAAAAATGTTACAGTTCTTCTCCAGCGAGAAAGTTGGTACAGTTGGTCTTTCCTCCAGGGAATATATCACAGCATACAACAAACCCCACTCAAGAGATTTATTGGAAAGGAGGAATCCAGGAGGGTAGCTGCCTCAGGTGAGAAACAGCAGCAAGCTGTTGAACAGGGTGATCTTATATAGGCTTTTTTGGGGGAAGGTGGGGCAGAGGTTTCCTGGGTGGCTTGGGATTGGTGGATTTTTGTGGTTTGATTCTGAGGTAAGTTTAGAGATTGGTGTAACCTGGTCCTGGGGTCAGATCAGGGTCAGGGTGTTTTTCCTTGGCCCAGGGCTCAGATGTTGTTAAGGGCAGGTTACTTTTTTCTTGGTCCTTTTAATCCTAAAGTTCTTACTTTACATTTTACATTTTAAAAACATAAACATTCATGTTTGTATATCATATATAAAGACACACTTGTGTCATGAACATTCATGGTTCTGCTGCCAGCATCTGCCTTCTGTAGACTGACTTCTTTTCCTTTCACAATGGCATTTTCAAGAGAATCTGATTGAACAAGTTGAGAAGTTGCCATGTGTGTAACACACCTATGGAACTAATGATGATTAATTGACCTTTGACTATGATTAGTTCTAGAATTCATGCCTATCCCAAACTATTCCTTAAACATACTCAGTACAAGCCTAGGTCTTTTGGTTTACTTGTTTGATGGATAGACACTTAAGACGTTCTTTGGTTCTAGGCTAGGCCTAACAGGATGTGGTTCTCAGTTGTGAGAAGGGTCTTGCTAGGATGTGTTACTAGGGAAAGTGGTATAGACTGAATCAGAAACTGCAAAGTGAGCGCTGTCTAGAGAAAGAGGTCAAATCCCTGGTCAATTGTGTTCAAAACCTGCAGGTTCTCCTGTTGTGGGAGCAATTCTCTTCTTACTAAGCAAAGCTGAGCTTAGTTTTCTGTTCCCTAGGACCAAAAGAGTCCTCTACAGTTGTAACATCCTCACAATAACAGCAAAGTCTTTGATATGCTATTTTTTGACAGCTTAAATTAATGCCACTCTCTCCAGCTTACTCTTGGAGGCTTCTGACTACTATGCTTTAGAAAATACTGAAGAAGATGATCCGCGTAGAAGAGACATCATGTGCTCTGTCTTAGGGAAATCAACAACTTCCCTATTCCTTTTCTTTGAACATATTCCCTGGGAACTCTGAGACACTGGGGAATTTTTTTTTTTACCAGAACCAGGTTGCTATGCTGAGATTATATATATATATATTTCAAATATATATGTATATATTTGAATATATATTTCAAATATATATATATATTTGAAAGCATGCCATAAATCACAAAATACCTGTACAAAGTCTAAAGCATTATGATAATCATTTTCACACATATACAATTTATGTTGTGAAGACATTAGCAAAAGGGATTCTAACCTTGAACAACACCATTTATATATTTTGTGTGGAAAGATATATGTATATATATATATCTTGCAAAATAATGTTTGTGTTGGAAAACAGTTTTCAATTATCATTAAATTGCCAATTATAAAAGAAGAAATGGTTTACTTATGGTAGTAAAAAGATGATCATTCTAATATGAAAAACCCCGGGGATCAAAAGCGAGGCTCACCACAACATTGTATCTTAGAAGACATAAGTTCAAATTCTTGTTCTGGTACCTAATGAGTAGCTTTTGTTTTGGATACATATTTGAACCTTCTACATGCTATCATAGCTTTTCCAACTTGTTTAGCACATGGTAGACAAACTGGACGAAAGTAACCCAAAAAAGTATGAATGACACTTGTGGTGGTTCATCTCCATTGTCAACTTGATGGAATTTCAAATCACCATGGAAACACACCTCCTGGGTATATAAAGAAGATATTTACAGAAGGATTTACTGAAAGGGGGGGGGGAACCACCATGAATGTGGGCAGCATCACCTAGACTGAGATCCCTAATGGAATAAAAAAGGGAAAACAAATTGAGCACCCGCATTCAAGCTCCTTGCTTCCCAGCTGAAGACATATTTTTTGGCAGTCACTGATCTGGCCGCCATACTTTCCTTGTCATGATGGACATATCCCTTCAGATAGGAACCCAAATAAATGCTTCCTCTTTCAAAGTTCTTTATGTCAGGTTTTTGTCACAATGATGAGATAAGCAACTAATAATGTAAAGATTCTATAATGTGGAAAAATTAATACCTTAAAAGGTTGGAACAGATGGAAATTTCTTCTGTCAAAAAGCACTGTCCTGTTAAGGCTGAGGGATAGAATTCAATCACCATCCTTAACCTTTCCTCTCGTGTCCTTTGTGGTCCTGGAACAACAGAACCTCTCACTGCAGAAGCCTGCACAGAAGAGGGGCAGAGATGATCTATGCTATCAGGCTGTATCCTAGACAGCCAGCTGCTGAGTAAGACTGGTCTCCTCAAGATGCAGTAAGGGCTTCTTTGCTAGGAACTTCTAACATTGCAGAATGTGAACTGAGACAATGGTTAATCAGGCTGTATCTATCAGTTGATTAAGATTGATTAATCAGGAAGTGGTCTCCTGTGCCAATGTGTTCAAGGCTGCTTCCAACTTTCCCTTCTATCAGTTTCAGTGTAACTGGATTTATGTTGAGCTCTTTGATCCACTTGTACTTGAGTTTTGTGCGTTGCAATACATATGGACTGGATCTATTTGCATTTGTTTTTCTACATGTCGACATCCAGCTGTGCCAGCACTGTTTGTTAAAGATGCTTTCTTTTTCCCAGTGTACAATTTTGGATTCTTTGTAAAAAATCAGATGTTCATGGTGTGTGGATTAATATTAGTGACTTTGATTCAATTACATGATCATGTGTCTGTTTTTATGCCAGTAGCAAGCTATTCTTATTATTATAGCTCTATTGAAGAGCTTCAAGTCAGGGATGGTGCTGCCTCGTGAAGTTCCTTGTTTGTATAGGATTAATTTGACTATCCTAGACTTTTTGTTTTTCTATATCAAGTTAAGTATTATTCTTTCAAGGTCTGTGAAGAATTGCGTTGGGATTTTGATGGAGATTGCATTGAATTTGTAGATTGCTTTAGGTATGATTTCCATTTTTACTATGTTCATCCTACTATCTAAGAGCATGGGAAACCTTTCCATTTTCTGATATCTTCTTTAATCTCTTTCATCAAATACTTAAAGTTCTTGTCATACACATCTTTCAATTATTTGGTTAAAGTTACCCCAAAATATTTTATAATATTCTTTTCTAATGTAAAAGATGATATTTCTCTGATTTTTTTCTCAGCCCACTTACCATTTTTTAGTTAATCTTGTATCCTATCAAATTACTGAAGGTGTTTATCAGATGTAGAAATTCCCTGGTAGAATTTTTGGGGTCACTTATATATACTATAATATCATCTTCAAATAGTGAAATTTTGAATTCTTCCCTGCCAGTTTTATCCCCCTTATATTCTTTTGTTTTCTTATTGCTCTAGCTAGAATTTCATTAAGAGATATGGAGAGAGTGGACAGCTTTGTCTTTTCCTGATTTTAGTGAAATTTCTTTGAGTTTCTTTCCATTTAATTTGATATTGTTTTTATTTGTTTAGGCATGTATCCCTAATCTCTCCAAGACCTTTATCATGAAGGAGTATTGAATTATGTTGAAGGCTTTTTCAGCATCTAATGAGATGATCGTACTTTGTTCTTTTAGTTTGTTTATATGGTGGATTACATTGACAGATTTTTGCATGTTGAGCTATCCCCACATCTCTGGAATGAAACCTACTTGATTATGGTAGATGATTTTTTTAATGTGTTCTTGGATTAAGTTTCCAGAATTTTATTGAGTACTTTCGCATCAATGTTCATGAGGGAGATTGTTGCATCTTTGTGTGGTTTGGGTATCAGAGTAACTGTAGCCTCATAAAAAGAGTTTGGCAATGTTCTATTGTGTGAAACAATTTGAGGAGTATTGGTATTAGCTCTTCTTTGAAATTCTTGTAGAATTCTGCACTAAAACCACCTGGCCCTGAGTTTTGTTTTGTTGGGAGATTTTTAATGACAGCTTCTATTTCCTTAGGGGTTATAGATCTATTCAAATTTTACCCATTATAAGTGTATATTAGACATAAAGCAAAGGATAACAAGGCTACAATCCCAAAACCAGAAAAGTTAGGTTACAAATGGGCCCTAACAGGGATGCATGGATTGTTCTGGGAAAGAGAAATAGACGTGATCTCCTAGGTAAACTGGGGGGTGGTAGATGGGAGGGAATGGTGATGAGAGTGTGAGGGAATCCAGATGTTGAAGTTGGAGAGGGTTTGGAAAGGGAGAACAATGAAAGCAATATGTTAATAGAGGGACATATTATTGGGTTAGGGAGTGACATGGTTCCAGGGAAATACCCAGGAATCCACAAGGAAGACGCCAGCTAAGACTCCTAGAAACAGTGGAGAGGATGCCTGAACTGGCCATCTCGTGTAATCAGATTTGTGACTGCCCTAGTTGTCATCATAGAGCCTTCATTCAGTAACTTATGGAAGCAGTTGCAGAGATCCACAACCAAGCACAGGGCTTATCTCAGGGACTCCAGTCAAAGGGAGGAAGGACGGATTATAAGAGCAAGGGCCCACCCCGTGAGTCAAGATCATGACAGAGAAACCAGCAGACATAACTGACCCCAGCTCCTGGGGGCTCACAGACTCTAAACCGACAGCTAAGGAGCCTGCATGGGACCAACCTAGGCCCTCTGCATGTGAGTGAGAGTTGTGTAGCTTGATTTGTTTGTGGGATCCCCTACCAATGGGACCAGAACTCTCCCTGGAGCATGAGCTGGCTCTTTGGAATCCGTTATCTGTTGTGGGATGCCTTGCTCAGCCTTGATATGGGGGTGGGGGAAGCTTGGTCCATCTTCAACTTGATACGATTCCTCATGGGAGGCCTTACCCTTTCTGAGGGGTGGATGGAGGTAGAGAAGAAGTGGAGGGAGGTAAAGGAAGAAGAGGAGGAAGGGGAAACCGTGGTTGGTATGTAAAATAAATTAAAAATTTAAAAAAGAGTGGTTGATTATGCATATCACCTGCCCCACTGTTGTCTGAATTCTTTCTCCACTTAAACCTAGAACTCATATCAGTACCCAAGAACAGCACTCAGGGTACTGGAACACTCCGTCTCTCTTTCCAGTATGGAATACTGAATAAGCCCCCATGTTTATATTTCTACAGTTGTTTCTTTTAAATTAACATATATTGACTTCCAGATATCAACCAGGCTTTTGCCTTAAAATCTCTAGCAATAAGACTATTTTCTCTTCAGAAAGTGACTGTTAGAAAAACAAGCAAACAAACAAACAAACTATAATTCCATGCTACCTATTGCTCTATTCATTTCTTCAGTGCTGTGAAATATATTACAGAAAAAAAAGGTGGAGTGATAGGTCATCTTTCATGAAGCTTAAAATTTAGTTAAGAGTAACATAAAATAATATGAATGAAAAATTTTTTCAATAGAATTAAAATTTAATAAAGTCAGAGGTGCTTGCTAAATTATTTTTAGGTGTTTTATAAATATTAAATTCTTGTTTATTTCTTTGTCTTCCGAGTGATGGCTGCAAACTTTGCCATTATTTTGGGAGTGTCAGAGTCAAGACTTCTTTTTCTTTCCATAGCATCCTTCTAAGAGGCCCCAAGTGACATGATTTCTTTCTCTTTGCTGCTTTGTAACTTGGAAGTCAAGTTTTCAATGATCTGATATTTTTGTTTGACCTTAAAATCTTTCTAAGTTTATGTCATAAAGAATTGTCAATATGCCTCCTTAGTCTCCAGGCCTGAAACAGATACATGCAAATCATTCTGTCTTTCTTCTAGAAAGTCCTTAGATTCTGCAGTTTATACACTAAAATAATACTTAATCCTATTTTCCTTAACTAGCTTTTAATTTTTGGTGTGTGCCTGTGTGTGTTCAGGTGTGTGCAGGAACATATTTGTGTTCAAGTGTACATCTGTTTGTGTGTCCATGCCTGTATGGGACATAGGTCAACCTTAGGTGTCATTCCTCAGGTACAGTCCATCTTGTTTCATAAGATGACTTATAATGTGCAGATGAGTCTAGGCTGATTGGCTATCGAGCTAAAGAGATCCACGTGTTTCTGCCTCCGCAGTGCTGTGATTAGAAGGACATGTAATTGTGCCCAGCTTCCTTACATGTGCTCTGGAGATCAAACTCAGTTCACCATGCTTGTTTGGCAAACACTTTACTGGCCCCTCTATCTCTTAACTTTATTAAGCAGTACTTAATGGTGTGGAATTACATCTAGATATTTTTCTTGGTGTGGACTACTAAAAACAAAATCCAGTTTTACTTATTGCTTGTATTTGAGTCTTTTGGGGTAAAATGATTTTCTCCAGGCATGGCCAAGGCATCACACTGGCAATAATAGAGCTGACTATAATTATAATCTTATGATTATAATAATACAATCTTATATTAATTATAATTATAATCATAAGATTATAATAATAAGATTAATTATAATCTTACATTTTTATGATGACTTGCCGGAATCTTAGCCCCACAGGCATGTCAATGAAATAAGCAGAATAACATATTTACAGTGAGGTTTATGGTAATGGTAGTTGGGCTGTTAACACACCGAAGTAAAAAGAAGGTGTTAGGATCCTCACCTAGGAATTCTTGTCATTCTGCTCTCCATTTGTACTTCCAGGACCCTAGCAGGTGTTAGAGTACATAGAAGACAGGTTAGGTCAAGGGGACTCTGTAGTGCAAAGTGTACTTTTCATGAGTCCCTCATCCATGGGCATTGGACATTTGGAACATGTGATTATTTCTGAGCTATTCATGCTGCACTAGTTACTTTTCTTTGTCAGCAATAAAAAACAAAACAAGGAAACTTAAAGAATATTATTTTGACTTATAATTCCAGAGGGCTAGACATCTGGAGAAGACATGGCGCCTAGTGCAGGAAGCTAAGAGATCCTATCTCAACAATACACAGGAAGCAGAGTGGAGTAAGTAGGAGGAGAGATGAGGTTCCACATTCCACAAATGCATCTCATCTCCAAACAGCACAATCAAGTTGGGATTAAGTGTTCAGACATGTGGTCCTATGGAGGAAATTTTCATTCCAACCTTAACAACTACAGTTTCTCCAAGCTGGAATTTGGTGAATTATTGCTTTGTTCTATTGTTTGTGCCTATCTTACATAAATAGATGCTGATACTTTTCTTTCCAGGAAAAGCCATACTATAGAATCTCTGGGACTACTTGAGTTAGACCACTTTCAGGACTTTGTTAAATATTGAAGATTCTAGTTTTCCATATAAAACATTCCAGCTTTCTAATAATGAAGTAGAGCCCTGGGATCTATATTTTAAACAAGTTGTCCCTGAAGATTTTCATGGATGCCTGGAATACATGTAGGAATCTTTGGTAATAAAGCTTCCTTATTCATGTAATGCATATTCATAGACAAAATGAAGCAGAAAATAGGAACAATAACCTGATGAGTTTTAGAGAAAGCTTTAGTATGCAGAAATATATTTCCAAAGGATTATAGGACTCATTTTATTTCCAGCTTATAAACAGTTTTTCCCTGATGTTGCTGTTTCTGTGGATTAGGTCCTATATAGTTAGCTTGACCATGGAAAGAACACAGCCATTGCTCTAAACCCTAAAGCTTAAAGAAAATAGAGACAGCTCATTCAGGAGCTAACTATGAGTAACTGCGGCTTAGGAACACACAGTTTGGTTACTTACACGACAAGTTTCAGCATGGTAACAGTTGCAGTTTTAATAGGAACCAAATGAAGAAAGTTATCAATCAAAGCATTTCAAAAATCCATAGGTGGAAACATCAGGTAGGCAGGATACAGGAAAACGGGAATCTATTACAGGACACTGGCGTGATCTGCATTCCAAAGGAAGAGTCAGGTCACGGCCTCTTGAACACAGCATGCATTTTCAGATGCTGCTCTAAAGACTACATTGCTGTGGAAGCAACCATGTAATTTCTCACACACTGGGAACTTTATCTTGAAACCTATTCATCACTCTGTGATGAGCGGGCTGCCATGTTTCCTTGAGTTTCATGAGTGTTTTTAAGAGCATAGAGGAACTAAGATCTTTTGCTACCATCTAACATGAATTTATCAGTCATGAGACTAAGCTACCTATAAAAGAGGTCCGTGAAGCCAGGCGATGGTGGTACATGTCTTAAACCACAGCACTCGTGAGGCAGAGGCAGGTGGATCTCTGTGAGTTCAAGGCCAGCCGGGTCTATAGAGCTAGTTCCAGGACAGCTAGGACTGTTACACAGAGAAACCCTATCTCGAAAAGCCAAAATAAAGAAATAAATAGAAGAGCTCCTTGAATTGTCCAGAAAGCTTTGAGTGACTGGAGATCTGGCTGATAGGCTGATGGTGAGTTCGTAAAGGATCCTGAGCTAGAGGGCTATCCAAAACCATCCGATACTTTATTATATGAACAAGTTAACAAATAGTCTCGAGTCAAGTGATCTGATTATTAACCCTGGAAATTAAAGCATTCCTTGTTTTGCATTCACTTGTCTTGTTTACCAGAACACTCTGCCATTTCCATACAGTAAATTCTTTTTTTTTTTTTTTTTTCTGGTTATCAGATGGTCTTTTATTGAAATATTTTCTCTTGTTGCTTCTTAGCTAGCTGGACATTCCACAGCACCACTGTTGATGTCATCAATGATGTCATGAGGGTGGCGCCCATCCACATTGCAGCCCACAGACTGTGCAGTACCCAGGATCTCTTTAATAGTTCCAGAAAGTTCTCTGGCTAAAGACCTGTGTCGCATCTGCCGGGCAATGTTGACGATCTCGTCGAAAGTGATATTTCCGCTGTGTTTAATGTTCTTCTGCTTCTTCCTGTCTCTTGGTGGCTCCTTGAGGGCTTTGATGATCAGGGCAGAGGCAGAGGGCACCACATCAATCTGGGCCTGTCTGTTCTGGATGGTCAGTTTCACTGTAATCCTCAGGCCTTTCCAGTCACCGGTTGCCTTGGCAATATCATCACCAACTTTTTTCGGAGACAGACCCAGGGGGCCGATCTTAGGGGCCAAGGCGGATGTGGCGCCGACCTCACCTCCGGTGCACCTCAGGTACACGACTTTGATCTCGTTGGGGTCGAACT
>NW_026067904.1:15141168-15169700 GCF_014885135.2 Alexandromys fortis
TGGGCTGTTAAGTCTCCAATGTGTGCCTTCTCTGTTTTCTTTAAGTGGGCACTTAGTGCTATGAACTTTCCTCTCAGGACTGCTTTCATAGTGTCCCATAAGTTTGAGTAGGTTGTTTCTTTATTTTCATTGAATTCAAGGAAGACTTTAATTTCTTTCTGATGTCTTGGTCCAGTCTTTGCTGTGAATGAGTCTCTGGGTGTATCTTTTCAGTGTAGAAGCAGGGACCGTCCCGTTGAGCTGGAACTCCTCAGCACCCAAACATGGAATACCGTCCAGATGGAACTCCTCAGGACCACTCTGGGTGGGTTGTGGATGCAAGCCTGATGTCTCTCCTGGTGCCGGGTTCAGATCTCTGTGCTGCTTGGGTGGCTCGTAAACAAAGGACCTACCTAGCTTGCTGCAGGCAGGCTAGTGGGGACAAAGGAGCTAACACCCTCCCGTTTGCCCTGCCGATTCGGATTCGGTCCTAGAGCCCAAACAGGCTGGGCTGGGAGATGTTATGTGGTCAACGAGGGAAGGGAGTAATATGGAGGGGGGGAGGGATGTGGATGCAAGCTGGGTGGGATAGGAAGAGAGAGGGGGTATCGGGCAGAGTAGCCCCTGAGGATGACCAGGAAGTGTAGGAGGGGTGTCTGAGTTCCCTGTCCTGGGCTGCTGCCCCGGTCAGAAACTCACTCACCCCAGTGATGTCTCTCCTGGTGCCTGGACCGGATCTCCAAACTCTGAATTTTTAAAAAATATTTTTTTTTTTTGCTTTTTTGCAAACTTTTGTGCAAGTATACTTTGATCCTTGGTTACACCTCCCTCCATCCTGTTCCCCTTCCTTTTCCCTTTCCCCCACATGTGGATTTCCTTCCTAACTTTCTGTTTAGCAACAATGTTATTATTAATGGTGCTGACATAAGAAACTTGAGGCCCACAAATGTTAACTGACAAGTGTGTATTGAGCTCATCTCTCTTCTAAGAGCCAGAAAACTCCAAGCCACGAAGCAGACACATGTAGGAGTTTGAAAGGAACTTAATTTCAGTTCTGCATTGCTTATTGTATCAGAAAAGAGAGAGCATAGGCTGTGTGTGTGGAGCCAATCCACAAAGAGGCCCCGAGTCACTAGAGTTTCCATGCATCTCCCAAATGAATGATTTTTTTACAAACTCAGTGTCTTTGAAAATGAGTGTTTGGAATTTTTGAATACATTAAAATGTATAGTTCAATGACATAGCTTTTGCTTGTCACCCTTCTTGGCTCTTCACACAATACAATGAAAATGTCTGGATTGTCTGATATATCTTTCCTCCTGTCACTCATTAATGTCAGCTTTCTATTCGTTGGAGAACTTTCACACAAGGGTTTTTATTTTTAATTTTTCTTAGTAATGTAATAAGACACATGAGTTTTTAAATAACTATTTTTGGCATAGCAACAATGTCATATAAAAGTAGACAAGATTTCTTTTTTTTCTTCTAGTCTGAGTATAACACTGCCTATTTTTATGACATCTATGTTATAATTGTTAGTTAATTTATCAATGACCCATAAAATCACTTTGAACATAAAATGAGGAGTAAATGTTTACAGATATAACGCTCTCTTCAAGTAAGGTTGTCTTTACAATGGAAATGTGATTAGCAATAGCTGTCAGTGCTAAAAGCTTTTCAGAGACTTAAAAATGTTCTGTCCATTTTTTCCTTGAGCTTTTCATAGACCGTTAGAAATGCAAGGTCTTAAAAACAGTCAATTTAGTTCACATTCATCAGTTTATAGATAAGAAAATAAAGTCTGAGAAATTTTACTGCAACTTAACTATTAGGAGAAAAAAAATCACAGAACTGAAACCTGTGACTCTTAACTCATGGTCCTTTTACAGTGCTGTGGTTATTATCTCTTTATTACATATTGATATAAGCTGATAGTCATCTTGGAAAAGCTTACATATTAATTTAGCAGAAATTAACATCAGACTTTAATGTCTTATACTTTTAATTACCACTTTGGCCAATGTGAATTTTCTACTAATTTTATCTTTCAGATGGCCTTAATTTGAGAAAAATGATGCTACAGAATTTTTTAAATAGATGAAAATGCGGTATAATGTTATTGCACTAAATAATTGCTTCAAAATTTTATTTTTATATTCTAGCTTTAATATAATTGAAATAACCATAAACAGGCAATTATATGGATAAGCTGTGCATAACTACTTAACTTATGTTACTCAATTTAATATTATACTAACAGCATTGCAAATAATTCTTGTGCACTAGGATCTATTATATTAGAAGTTGTGAGTCGCTGGGCTGGAGCAACTGCTCAGTGGGTACAGGTCCTTGAGACTTAAGTCTGACAACCTGAGTTCCATCCTTGTAACCCACTTGGAGATAGGGGAGAGAACTGACCTCCACAAAGGACCGCACACGTCATACACAGATAGAACAAAACAAGAACACGAATATTACAGTTTAAGGATAACTTGCAATGAGTACAAGATATAGACACTTAAGTTGTTGTTAGCAATTCCTTGTGACGTCCTCGAAAGGTCCGCAACTATTTTTTTAATGCAATTCATAATGAACTTCCACTGAGGAGAGTAGGCTGCATCTGTTTAGCTGATCATTATTTTTCTGTTCACCTACCCCAATTATTGGCATAAAATAAAAACTTAAACACATTCAAATTGATTGTATACATACATGTGAAATTAAGTTCTTAGTTCAACCTATATAAATAAATAAGTGTAGCACTGTATATAAAATGATGAATAACAAAAATCCTATAATAATTGCAATTGATAAAATATCTTTGACAAATTTAGTATCCATTCCTTCATGATTAAAACCTTTGAGAAGATCAGAAGTAGAAGAAATACCCCTCACCACAATGAAGATTACAGAAAACAAACCTAATAGCGTTCTGCTAAATGAGAATTACATGAAAGCAGCTCCTCTATATTCAAGAATGAGATGTGGATGTCCACTCTCTCTGCTCTTATTTGACACATTGTTCAAAGCTTTGGGCAATAAGACAAGAGAAGAAGCAGCAGAGAAGCCAGTAGGAAAGAAGATGTCCAAGTTTACTTATCTGAAGATGAACGCTACTTAAAACATACCAAAGACTCCATTGCAAAGTCTCAGAGCTAGTAAATGCCGTCCAGGCAGAAGCAGACACAAGATCAGCATACACTGAACAGCAGATTTTAAATATTTCAATAATAAACTTGCTGAAAAGAAATCAGGAGAAAAATCCTACTTGTAATAGTTCAAAAAGTAGGGATAAGAATAAGGCTCTATGAATAAACCCAATTAAGGAGGTAAAAGACTTCTATGTAGAAATCATCAAAACACCAAAGAGAAAAATTAAATAATACAGAAGAAGATTGGAAAACTTCCCATGATCATGGGCAGGGGGAATTTATATTGTGAAAATGGTTATATTACTGAAGATAATCTACAGGTTCAATGCAATCCCATTAAAATTACAGTGACATGCTGCATACGACTAGAAAAACCTACCCTAAAATTTATATAAAACACAAAACCCTCAGAATAATCAAAGAGCATTGTAGAAGACATCAAAACCTCTGGCCACAACCCTCAACTGAATAATAACATTGCAGAGTCTTGGTAAAGCTGGCATATGAATCTCTCTCTCTCTCTCTCTCTCTCTCTCTCTCTCTCTCTCTCTCTCTCTCTCTCTCTCTCATACACACACAGACATACACCCACACATACACACACATATCCACACATTTTCCCATGCACATACACATACATACACATATCCACATGCCTATACACACATACACACTCACAGACCAAACAAAGAAACAAAAACTAAAACCCATACTCCCACCCACAAAAAAAAAAAAAACCGTAAAGCCCAACTAAACAAACCCAGAAGTATAGACCAAGGGAATAGAATAAATCACCCAGAATAAACTTACAACACTATAGCGACCGAGTCTTTGGAAAAAAAAAAAGCCGAAAACATATATTTGAGGAAATACAGCCTCCCCAACAAATGAAACTAGCAAAACTACATGTATACATGTAAACTACTAAAATGTAATTCCTGTTTCCTCCCTTCACAAATAGCAGTCAGAGTGGACCAAATACCTTAAAGTCTGAAGCTGCCAGAGAAAATCTCAGGCAAACATTTCACAGGGTAGGCAGAGAGGGAACTTTAGTAGCATAGGATGTATCCCAAATATTTAAAAATGATATTGCCTGAATTTGAATAGCTTCTATGGAGCAAATGAAACCATCATTTTGGGGAAGCCAGCCTACAGAGTGGAAGAAAAATTTTTATCAATGATATAGGATCGATACCTATAAACTATATAGAAACTATAAACTATAAAGAAATTAAAGTAAGCACCATCAAAATCAAACCATTCAAATGTTTTCAAAATAAGAAATGTAAATGGCTAGTAAATATTTGAAAATCTCTCCCTATCCCCAACAATTAGGGAAACGCAATGCCAACAGCACTGTACGGCCAATTATGTCCATGTAATCGAGGGCAGACATGAGGGTGTGCACAAACAGGAACCTTACATGCTGCTAGTACTAATGTCAACTTTAGAGCCACCGTGGAAATCAGTATGGTGGCTTCTTGTTTCGGCATGTTTTCATGTTACTAGCAAAAAAATTACTACATGATACAGTTTACTATTCCTGGGTATATACCTGGAGGATTCCCAATGAGCATATCACAAAGATACTGGTACACCCATGCTCACTTTTAAGTGCTATTCACCAAGGCTAATGTTTGGGACTGGCTTGGAGATTCATCAAGAGAAACATGAAAAATAGAAGTGTGGTATGTGCACACAATGGTGTTTTGTTAAGCTGTAAAGAATGGAATATACAGGAAAATGAATGGAACTAGAGAACATTATATTGAGTGAAATAAAACAGACGTGGGCAGAGAAACATCACATTTCTGTCTATGTGGAATTCATATGTCATTTCTACCTCTATCTTCTATATGTATCAATTATCTATCTATCCATCCATCAATCATCTATCTATCTATCTATGTATCTATGTATCTATCTATCTATCTATCTATCTATGTATCTATGTATGTATGTATGTATGTATGTATGTATGTATGTATGTATCTATCTATCTATCTATCTATCTATCTATCTATCATCTATCTATTTATCTATCTATCTATCATCTATCTATCTATCTATCTGTCTGTCTGTCTGTCTGTCTGTCTATCTGCATCATCTATTATTCTAGCAGAAATGGAACTATGAGAGAAAAGAAAAGGAAAAGGGCATCACAAGAAAGGGAAGGTAAGATGAGAGAAAGAAGGAGGGCACATCTTTCCCCAGAACACAATAATATATACATATGAAAGTGAAAGTACCACAGTAAACCCATTTCTTTGCATGCTAACTACTTAAAAGAAAAATAAATGAGAGATACCACTCAGAAGACAAATGAAAGGAAAAGAAAAGAAAAGAAAAACTAGCTGCTTTGCCATTCATGGGTTCCTCTGTTAGCATTAACAAGTTGTTTGTTATCCTATGAGAACTCTATCATCAGTGGAGAAAAAAGTACCATCCTCAGTAGGATTTTTCCCACATATGTAAAAAGTACTTGGTACTGAAATTTCTTTAACATTTTCTTTACAGTGGGCATGTCCTGCTAAAACCAAAAGTCAATTGCATCTAATGTATGTAACACCTGAACACTCTGTCTTAGTCCACTCTCCCTCACAGGCACCCAGAGCATTTCCCTAGCTTTACACCAACAGTCCTAGGCCTATCATCGTAAACATGGAGGAAATATGTTTCCCATTTCATTGAACTGATGCCGTGGAAATAACTAATGCCGAACTTTAGAGGTTATGCTTTAGCATCACCATTAACTCAAACATTGTTAAGCTGCCCCATTGTCATCTGAGTGTCTATGTGAAAAAGGTCACTCATTATGTGATTGTGATAATGATAAAATTGTGAGTTTATACAAGAAATGGTGTCAGTTTTCATTTAATAACCTTGGACATTATCATTTAAAATATTTTGACATGAGTCAGAATAACAGGTGAATTACCTTTCTGCCAGATGAAATGCTCTTCTCCCTAGGTGCAATTCCTAAAAACCCATCCCACTGCCCTCTCCCACTACACCACCAGCCCTTTGGTCAGCTCCTACCTCCAATGCCAATAGACTTCTGCTGCCCAGAAGCAGGGCACACCACTCACAAGAACAGGTGTGGGTCACACCAGTAAGAAGAACAGAAACCCCCTGCTGTACCTAAAGCCACTCTAGAGGACAGAAATCCAGGTCCCAATATGAACAAAGACTTCCTGCTGAATCAGAGGTCATACTGGCTACCAGAAATCTAGACCATGAAGACCAGAAGACAAAAAAAGAAAGAAAAACCAAGGAACAAAACACTAATTCAACAAAGACAAACTCAGAAATCAATACCTAGACCTGTAATCATCCCAAACTGTTGAGATAGGAGCGGCGGGGCTGCGTCCCCGGCACCCGGCCGCCCGCATGGCTAGCTTATGCCCAAAATAATTACACGGAAACTGTATTCTTTCAAACACTGCCTGGCCCGGCTAGTTCCAGCTTCTTATTGGCTAGCTCTTACATATTGTTCTAACCCATTTCTAGTATTCTGTGTAGCCCACAAGCTGGCTTACCAGGGAGGATCTTAACCTGCGTCTGTCTGGAGCGGGAGAATCATGGCGACTCTCTCACTAAGCTTCTTTCTCCCAGAATTCTCTTCTGTTTTCTCCACCCACCTAATTTTCTGTCCTATGAGGGCCGAGGCAGTTTCTTTATTATTACAAGACCCACCTCCATCACCAAACCCAGATGCCTAAATGCCAGCATAAGAATACAATCAACACCAGAAAGGACACAGAAAGTTACCGCCACAGCCCCACTATCCTACAACAGCAAGACCTGATTATTCCACTGCACCTGAAACACAAGACAACAACCTTAAAATCAACATTATGAAGATGATAGAGATTTTTAATGTGGAAATGAAAAAAATTCCTTTAAAAATTGAGGGAAAGAAGAACAAATATTTGGGGAAACCAATAAATCCCTTAAAGAAAAACATTTAATTCGAGTGACTCACAATTTCAGAAGTTCAGTCCGTTGTTGTCATGATGGGGAGCATGGCAGTTTGCAGGCAGACATGATGCTGAAGCTGACAATGCTACATCTTGCAGGCAACAGGAAGCCAACTGACATCTCACTGAGGGAAGCTGAAGCAAAAGAGACCTCAAAGTGTCCCCCCACAGTGACACACTTCCTCCAACAAGGCCACACATGCAAATAGTGCCACTTCTTTCAGGGGCCATTTTCTTTTAAACCACCACAAGATGCAAGCATCACCAACAGAATACAAGAGTTTTGAGAGAGAATCTCAGGCACTGAAGGTACAATAGAAGAAATAGATTCATGGGTTAACGAAAATGGTAAATCTAAAAAAAAAAAAGACACTAATACAAAAACATCTAGGAAGTGAAGCACAAAATCTTAAGATAAGACTCTCAGCTCAAAAACTCAGAGGCTGGCTGATCTCTGTGAGTTTGAGGCCAGCCTGGTCAAAAAGAGATAGTTTTAGTATAGGCACCAAAGCTACACAGAGAAACCATGCTTTGGAAAAACAACAACAACAAAACAAACAAACAAAAAAGAAAAGCAAATACACTGAACAAATATAGAAGAAAATTTTTTAAACTAAAGAGGGAATACATATAAAAATACTAGAAGCTTACAGAATGCCAAATAGATTGGATGAGAAAAGAAATCCACTGTACCACATAATAATCAAAACACTAAATGTAAAGGACAAAGAAAGAATATTAAAAACTTCAAAGGAAAAATGCCAAGTAACATATGAAGTCAGATATATTAGAATTCCACCCAGCTTCTCAATAGAGATTCTAAAAGCCAGAAGAGCCTGGACCAGATGTCTTACAGACATTAAGAGACGAATGGATGCCAGCCAGACTATCATACCCAGCAAAACTTTCAATCAGTAAAATGGAGAAAAAAAGATATTTCATGACAAAGTCAAATCTAAACAATATCTATTCACAAATAGAGCCCTACAGAAGGTACTGGAGGGAAACCAAAGCCCAAGGAAGTTAACTATATCCATGGGGGAAAAAAGGCAATAAATAATCTCACATCAACAAAACCCAAAGAAAGAAACACACACACACAGACACACATACACACACACACACTCCTCTACCACCACCATCACCAACAAAATAACAGTAATTAGCAATTCTTGGTCTTTGATATCTCTCAAATATCAAAGGACTCAATTCTCCATAAAACGACACAGGCTAACAAAGTGATATTAAAAACAAGATCCATCCTTCTGGTGCATGCAAGATACACTCCTTCATATCAAAGACAGACATTAACTCAGAGTAAATGGTTGAAAAAAAATTTTTTTCAATCAAATGGACCTAAGAATCAAGTTGTAATCACTATTCTGATATCTAACAAAGTATTACCAACCAAAATTATCAAAAGAGATGGAGAAGAATATTTCATACACAACAAAGAAACAATCCACCAAGATGACAATTAAGTTATGAACCCACATTGTAAAGGAACTATTACTGAAGCTTGACTCACACATTAAATATCACATATTAATAGTAAGAGACTTCACACATTGCTTTCACTAATGGACAGGTTATCCAGACAAAAAGCTAAACAGAGAAATAATGGAGCTTACAGATATTATGAATCAAATGGACTCAACAGATATCTATATTTCACCGAAACACAAAATATATACCTTCTCAGTACCTCATAGAACCTTCTTGAAAATTGCCTACATGCTTGTTCACAATACATGTCTGAACAGATATAAGAAAATTGAAATAATCCCCTATGTCGTATCAGACCACCACAGATTAAAGCTGGATTTCAACAACAGAAACAACAGAAAAAGGAAAAACTCACAGTAATGAAACAACTCCCTACTGAATAACTATGGGGTCAAGGCAGAAATAAGAAAGAAATGAATGACTTCCTAGAACTCAATGAAAATTAATACACAATCTACCAAAATTTATAGGATGCATGAAAGCAGTCTTAAGAAGGAAGCTCATAGCCCAAAGTGCCTACACAAAGAATTTGGAGAGATCTCATACTAGCAACTTAACAGTACACATGAAAGTTCTAGAACAAAAAAAGCAAACACATCCCAGAGGAGTAGATGGCAGGAAATAATCAAACTGAGGGTTGAAATCAATAAAATAGAAACAAAGATAACAATAAAAAGAGTCAATGTAGTAAAGAATTAATTCATTGTGAAAATCATTAAAAATCAGGTAGGAAGTAGAGGCAAAGCTACGAGAATTCTGGGAAGAGGGAAGTTTCAGTCTGCAGTCACTACCCAGACAGAGAGGAAGTCAGGCACAAAGCAAGCAAGATGCTAGTGCCTTGTGGAAAAAGACACCAAACCACATGGCTAATATAGACAAGAATTATGGTCTAAAATAAGTTAAAAGAGTTAATAAGAAGCCTGAGCTAATTGGGGACTTAACAGCACACCTGAAAGCTTTAGAAAAAAAGAAGCAGAGGTGCCCAGAAGGAGTAGAAGACTGGAAATAATCAAACTAAGCGAGGAAATCAACAAAATAGAAACACAGAAAACAGTCCAAAGAATCAATGAAACAAAAAGTTGGTTCTTGGAGAAAATCAACAGGATCAACAAACCCCTATCCAAACTAAGTAAACAACAGAGAGAGAACACGCAAATAAATAAGATCAGAAATGAAAAGGGGGACATAACCACAGACACAGAGGAAATTCAGAGAATCATTAGATCTTACTACAAAAGCCTGAATGCCACAAAACTGGAAAATGCAAAAGAAATGGACATTTTTTTAGATAAGTACCATATACCAAAGCTAAACCAAGACCAGGTGAATGATCTAAATAGACCTGTTAGTCGCGAAGAACTAGAAACTGTTATCAAAAATCTCCCTTCCAAAAAAAGCCCAGGACCAGATGGGTTCAACGCAGAATTCTACCAGAACTTCCAAGAAGAGCTAATACCTATACTCCTTAACGTATTTCACAATATAGAAACAGAAAAGTCATTGCCAAATTCCTTTTATGAAGCTACAGTTACCCTGATACCAAAACCACACAAAGACCCAACCAAGAAAGAGAATTACAGGCCTATCTCACTCATGAATATCGACGCAAAAATTCTCAATAAAATACTGGCAAACCGAATTCAAGAACACATCAGAAAAATTATCCATTATGATCAAGTAGGCTTCATCCCAGAGATGCAGGGCTGGTTCAACATACGCAAATCTATCAATGTAATCCACCATATAAATAGACTGAAAGAAAAAAACCATATGATCATTTCATTAGATGCGGAAAAAGCATTCGACAAAATTCAACACCCCTTTATGATAAAGGTCTTGGAGAGAATAGGGATACAAGGGTCATACCTAAATATAATAAAAGCTATCTACAGCAAACCGACAGCTAACATTAAATTAAATGGAGAAAAACTCAAAGCCATCCCACTAAAATCAGGAACAAGACAAGGATGTCCACTCTCTCCATACCTCTTCAATATAGTGCTTGAAGTTCTAGCAATAGCAATAAGACAACATAAGGGGATCAAGGGGATTCGTATTGGAAAGGAAGAAGTTAAGCTTTCGTTATTTGCAGATGACATGATAGTATACATAAGCGACCCCAAAAATTCTACCAAAGAACTCCTACAGCTGATAAACACCTTTAGTAGCGTGGCTGGATACAAGATCAACTCCAAAAAATCAGTTGCCTTCCTATACACTAAGGATAAGGAAACAGAGAGGGAAATCACAGAAGCATCACCTTTCACGATAGCCACAAAGAGCATAAAATATCTTGGGGTAACCCTGACCAAGGAAGTGAAAGATCTATTTGACAAGAACTTCAAGTCTTTGAAGAAAGAAATAGAGGAGGACACCAGAAAATGGAAGGACCTCCCTTGCTCTTGGATTGGGAGGATCAACATAGTAAAAATGGCAATTCTACCAAAAGCAATCTATAGATTCAATGCAATCCCCATCAAAATCCCATCAAAATTCTTCACAGATCTGGAGAAGACAATAATCAACTTTATATGGAAAAACAAAAAACCCAGGATAGCCAAAACAATCTTATACAATAAAGGAACGTCTGGAGGCATTACCATCCCTGACTTCAAACTCTATTACAGAGCTACAGTATTGAAAACAGCTTGGTATTGGCATAAAAACAGAGAAGTCGACCAATGGAATCGAATAGAAGACCCTGACTTTAACCCACAAACATATGAACACCTGATTTTCGATAAAGGAGCTAAAAGTATACAATGGAAAAAAGAGAGCATCTTCAACAAATTGTGCTGGCAAAACTGGATGTCAATCTGTAGAAGAATGAAAATAGACCCATATCTATCACCATGCACAAAACTCAAGTCCAAGTGGGTGAAAGACCTCAATATCAGTCCAAACACACTGAACCTGATTGAAGAGAAAGTGGGAAGTACTCTACAACACGTGGGCACAGGAGACCACTTCCTACGTATAACCCCAGCAGCACAGACAGTAAGGGCCTCATTGAATAAATGGGACCTCCTGAGACTGAGAAGCTTCTGTAAAGCAAAGGACACTGTTGCTAAGACAGAAAGGCAACCCACTGACTGGGAGAAGATCTTCACCAACCCCACAACTGACAAAGGTCTGATCTCCAAAATATATAAAGAACTCAAGAAACTAGACCGTAAAAGGCTAATCAACCCAATTATAAAATGGGGCACTGAGTTGAACAGAGATCTCTCAACAGAAGAAGTTCAAATGGCCAAAAGACACCTAAGGTCATGCTCAACTTCCTTAGCGATCAGGGAAATGCAAATCAAGACAACTTTAAGATACCATCTTACACCTGTCAGAATGGCAAAAATCAAAAACACCAATGATAGCCTTTGCTGGAGAGGTTGTGGAGAAAGGGGTACACTCATCCATTGCTGGTGGGAATGCAAACTTGTGCAACCACTCTGGAAAGCAGTGTGGAGGTTTCTCAGGAAATTTGGGATCAACCTACCCATGGACCCAGCAATACCACTCTTGGGAATATACCCAAGAGAGGCCTTATCACACAACAAACGTATATGCTCTACTATGTTTATAGCAGCATTGTTTGTAATAGCCAGAACCTGGAAACAACCTAGATGCCCTTCAATTGAAGAATGGATGAAGAAAGTATGGAATATATACATATTAGAGTACTACTCAGCAGTAAAAAACAAGGACTTCTTGAAGTTTGCAGGCAAATGGATGGAAATAGAAAACACCATCCTGAGTGAGGTAAGCCAGACCCAAAAAGAGGAACATGGGATGTTCTCACTCATATTTGGTTTCTAGCCATAAATAAAGGACATTGAACCTATAATTCGGGTTCTTAGAGAAGCTAAATAAGAAGGAGAACCCAAAGAAAATCATATAGGCATCCTCCTGAATATTAAACTTCATCAGGCGATGAAAGGAGACAGAGACAGAGACCCACATTGGAGCACCGGACTGAAATCTCAAGGTCCAAATCAGGAGCAGAAGGAGAGAGAGCACAAGCAAGGAACTCAGGACCGCGAGGGGTGCACCCATACACTGAGACAATGGGGATGTTCTATCAGGAACTCACCAAGGCCAGCTGGCCTGGGTCTGAAAAAGCCTGGGTCAAAACTGGTCTTGCTGAACATAGAGGACAAGGAGGACTACTGAGACCTCAAGAACAATGGCAATGGGTTTTTGATTCTGCAGCTCTTTTAAGAGGCCCCGCCAACAAACACTTAAATAGTGCTGGTGAAAACTGATAGCATGGTTCTTGGTGGTACCAGGGACCTTGAAACACAATAGAGTTGTGGCAAAAAACATGGCTCTGGCCAGTACCTCTGCCCTGAGGCTAGACTCTCAGAGAGCTAAAGAATTGGGTGGATCCAGAGATCAAAGCCACAGCCTTAATCCTAGATATATTGCTTAGCAAATTAAAGACTTAAGTGGTAAGGAAAAGGGAAATATACAAGAGATAGATTCAGATAAAAGAACCCTCTAAATGGTTTACAGTGTGCTTAAAAATATATGCAGGCTTATAGAAGAGAAAATGTGAAGTATATTTGATTGCATTGGCACAGGAGACCACTCCCTAAATATAACCCCAACAGCACAAACACCGAGACAAACAATTAATGAACGGGACTTCCTGAAACTGAAAAGCTTCTATAAAGCAAAGGACATGGTCAACTGGACAAAACAACAGCCTACAGAATGGGATAAGATCTTCATTAACCCCACATCAGATAGAGGTCTGATCTCCAAAATATACAAAGAACTCAAGAAAATGGTCATCAGAAGAACAAATAATCCAATAAAAAATATGGTGTACAGACTTAAACAGAGAACTCCCAACAGAGGAATCTAAAATGGCTCAAAGACACTTAAGGAAATGTTAAGCATTCTTATTAGTCATCAGAGAAATGCAAATTAAAACAACACTGAGATTTTATCTTACACCTGTAAAATGGCCAAGATCAAAAACACTGATGACAACTTATACTGGAGAGGTTGTGGGGAAAAGAGAACACTTCTGCATTGCTGGTGGGAATCTAAGCTAGTACAGCCCCTTTGAACATCAGTGTGGTGATTTCTCAGAAAATTAGGAAACAACCTTCCTCAAGACCCAGTAATACCACTTTTAGGTATATATCCGAAGGATGCTCAATCGTGCCATAAGGACATGTGCTCAACTATGTTCATAGCAGCATTGTTTGTCATAGCCAGAACCTGGAAATAATCTAAATGTCCCTCAACCAAAGAATGAATAAGGAAAATGTGTTACATTTATACAATGGAGTACTACACAGCAGAAAAAGTAATGATATCCTGAATTTTGCAGGAAAATGGATGGAGCTAGAAAACATTATTTTGTGTGAGGTAACCCAGATACATAAAGGCAATTACCACATGTACTACCCATAAGTGGTTTTTAAACATAAAGCAAAAAAAAAAAAAAAAAACAGGCTACAAATCACAATCCTAGAGAACTTAGACAACAATGAGGACCCTAAGAGAGACATACATAGATATAATCTACATGGGAAGTAGAGAAAGACAAGATCTCTTGAGTAATTGGGGGTATAGGGACCTTGGGGGAGGGCTGAGAGGGAGGGGAGAAAAAAATGTAGAGCTCACTAAAAACCAAATAAAAAATTAAAAGCATTCAAAAATATATTCAGGCTTTGGAGAGAAAATATAAAGAAAATGAGGTACCAAAAGAAATAACCCCCCACATGAGTGCAAGTATGTGTATATGTGTATATATATATATATATATATATATATATATATATATATGGACAATTTAAAAGTATTTTACTGTTTTATACACACACACACACACACACACACACACACACTTTTTTCAGTAATTGTGAATACTTTTCTCCAGGCTTGACACGTGAATGTGTCCACTGGGTTAGTAGTAATGTGGAGTCTGGGAGCACATCAATAAACTTTTTAAATTGTTTAATAAGAAAATTTATCAAACTATTATCCATGTTGAGCTGATGTTTTATATAGCTTTATTTTAAGACTTTGCAATTATTTATAATATTAATTCACTGAAATATGTATCTCCTAGATATTTCTATATCTCATTTAAATGTATTTTAAAATTGTATCTGTTAATATCTTTATCAGTCTCACCAACCTTTATTATTGAGAACTTACCATGTTTTCAATGACAACTGGTTTCTGAAATTGATACTTTTCAAAAGCCTGAATTCTATCAGTAGCAATAATTATTGTCATTTGTTTCTCTTTAAATAACACATTACCTTGTTTATCTTGTCAAATGCCCAAATATAATGACCCATATGTGGTTGAACTGTTGTTCAAATAAAAATATCATTCTACATAAAAAACTTCTAACTTATTTCAAAGCCCGCAACTCACATAAGAGTTTTCTCTTTTTCATTAATACTTCCTTTCATGCTTGTTTGTTTGCTTGCTTTGCAGTGCCAGGGGCTAGATTAAGGGCATCATACATACTAATCAGCTGTGTTAGCTGTGAGATACTGAGGCCTACAGAGAAGTACCCAGGTATGAGGTTCCATATATCAGTATGGAGGAGATAGAAGCCACACCCCAGAGTTGGTGCTTCATTGAGTTAGTAGTTGGTGCTGTTCTGACATAGACATCTGTAGATAATGTCTTCCTTACAAGGAAGTATTGATGTGAAACACAATTAATTTTATTTTTACTTCACATTGGTTCAAACTACGGAATCAGAAGTTTCAAACATCATTGTCTCATATCTTAAATAAAAATGTTTAATATAGAAGAAAAAGGGAACAAATGTTTACTTGAAAATAAAAAAGTGTCTTGATGATCCTAGAGATTTTTCTTATTGTTTTATAAATAATACCATTCAAAATTTCCACCTCCTTCCCTTCTCCCATTTCCCTCCCACTCCCCCACTCCCTCTCCTCCCCCTCCAGTCCTAAGAGAGGGGAGGGTACCCTGCCCTGTGGGAAGTCCAAGGCCCTCCCGGCTCCATCCAGTGCATCCAAAGGGACTAGATCTTTTAAACTTACTTTGAGAACTTCTACATTTACCGAATGAAGTTACCAATCATGGTAGTTTACTGTGCAGAATTGTTTCTAATCACAGCATATATGAAGCCTTTTCAGAAAAAAGGCTCAGATAGCCCATGCTGACTTTGTACTGAGAATGTCCTTTAAGTTTGGACCTGTCTACCTCTACCTGCAGAGTTATGGGAATACAGGTTTGTAGCACTATGCAAGTTTATGTGGTACTGAAAAGAAGCCTAAGACTTTATGCATGACTGCATCACTTACCTATATAATGTTGTGTTTGCATACAAAGAAAATGAGAATCAATAATTGAATTAGCACCAAAGTGAATAAATATTAACCAAGAAAATTCTTTATCACATTTTGTTCATTGGGAATCACATTAAAATTTATTAACATGATTCTTTGTTAGTTTTGAATTTATATTTATGAATGTTCACAAAGTTTTTATCTATTGAATTTTCTGTACAATAAGCTCCAAGAAGGTCCTCAGGATGTGGTGATCTTAGGATTCCACCTGTATTATAAAATAGTATGAAACATTAAATTATTATCAGGTTATTTTGTTCTGTGCCAAAAGTCCCAGGGTATCAGGATAGGCATGAAATCTTGGTGAATAGCAGTGTTTGACCTTTAACTCTCTTTCACTTTGAACTTTAGGAGTAAATAGACTGTGTATGTAGTATTTCAGAGGCCACATTACTTTTATCTGAAATTTACCGTATCTATTGTCGATATTTCAGTTTGGAAGCTGAGAGTCAGTAAGTGTTTGCCTTGTAAGCCGGAAGGCCTGAGTTTGATCAACAGAACAGAACACACACACACACACACACACACACACACACATTCACAACTGATAACTGAGCCCTGCTGAGAAAGGGACAATTAGTCTTTCCTACTGATAAGTCCCTAATTGGTTATCCAATACCAATTAGGTATTCGTAGCAAGTTTGAAATACTATATACATAGTGAGATTAAATAGATTCAACAGATTCTCTCTCTTTCTCTCTCTCTCTCTCTCTCTCTCTATGAATTTGCACTGAATATCAAAGAAGAATATGCCATTAATTTGAGAGAAAGTGAAAGATGGTGACATAGGAGGAACAAGAGAGAGAAAAGGAGGAGGAAATGATGTGATCATATTTTAATTAAATTAACTTTTGTTAAAAGTCTGACATGGTGGTACATGATTATAATCGCATCACAATGGAAATAAAGACAAGCATAGAGCCACTGACTAGGCAGCTCGATCTAATTGGCAAGTTCAAGGATAAAAAGTGATGTCTTAAAACATGATAGACAGTACCCTGATGTGGGAGTGTCATATCAATCTGTTGATTTCATTGGCTGAGCAATAAAGAAACTGCTGGCCCTGATAGGTTAAAAGATAGGTGGGCGGAAAAAACAGAATAGAATTCTGGGCAGAAGAGGAAGTGAGGTCAGACTCTGCGCTGCTTCCAGAGGGACCAGACAGCCGCCATGCTCTGCTCTCCCAGGCAGCTGCAACCCACGATGGACTTAGGCTAGAATCTTCCCGGTAAGCGCACCTTGGGGTGCTTATACAGATCATTAGAAATGGGCTAGTCCAGGTGCGAGAATTAGCCTATAAGGGCTAGAGTTCATGGGCCAAGCAGTTCTTAAATGAATACAGTTTGTGTGTTGTTATTTCGGGCATGAGCTAGCAAGCAGCTGGGGTGTTGGGGACGCAGCCCCGCCGCTCATATTTCAACAGTACCCCATGAATGAGAGGTGATGTGCCTTTTTGGTCTACATGTATGCACATCTATATACCATACACAGACCTGTGCATGAACACCTGTACATGTATGACCACACACACACACACACATATACACACACTCACACACACAGAGAGAGAGAGAGAGAGAGAGAGAGAGAGAGAGAGAGAGAGAGAGAGAGAGAGAGAAGAGGGGAGATTTTAATCTTATACTTTTGACTCTTCTATGTTTGCCTAGGTAAAATCGTGGTCCACATTGTGTCTAGACAAGTACAATGGCTATTTCTGTTGATTTCAGTATCTCTCTCCTTCATCTGGGGCTTTCTGAAACAGCAAGAATCAAGAATTCATCAGTATAAATTGGCTGGAAAAGCTCCTTTTTGGAGAAGGAAAATAACTACTGGCTAAAGTCTAATTAGAATTCTAAATTATGGGCTTCAAAATTCTTAATCACGGGGATTCTCTCTGCTTAGCTGATCTCATTTTCTGTAACATTGAAAGTCGAACACTGTGCTTCTGAACAGCAAATAGACTCACTCTCATCCTTAGGAAATCTAGTAGCCACAAGCCGGGTCCTGTAAGCTGATTCTTCCTCAGTCTGTGCTGGCTTGTGGCTCCCCATGTCACAATTTTTCCCACAGTTAGAGCTTTCTTACTTTTTCTTTTTACTTTTTTCCTTTATTCTTCTCTCATGTATTACATGCCAACTGGTTTACCCTCCCTCCACTCCCCCTGCCCTCCCGCCCCTCAGTTTCACTCCTCTATTTCTCTTCAAAAGAAAAGAGCAGGCCTCCCAGGAATAATCAACCAGACATGGCAGAATACATTACAATGTCACCTATCCTCATATCAAAGCTAGGTGAGGCAACCCAGAAGGAGGAAAAGGGTCCCAAGAGCAGGCAAAAGTGTTAGAGGCACCCCTACTTCCACTGTCAGGAGTCCCACAAGAACACCAAACCACACAACCACAACATATGCAGAGGATCTACCTCACACCCATATACTCCCCCTCTCCCCAGTTGTCACCTTAGTCTCTGGGAGCCTCCACAGTTCAACATGGCGGAGCTGAGCCATGAGCAGCTCCTGCCTCAGAGCCATTTGGTGCCCCTGAGCCACACACAGTTCCAGGCACACAGCACCCCACATTGCCATCAAGCAAGCCATAGCACTTTACTCCAAATGCTCCATTCATAAGCTCTGTTTCCCGCAGGAGCCAGACAGAGATCGCGATGGCGGCACAGCCCAGAAAGCCAGCATTTTAAAACAGCCAGTTTTTTCCTGCTGCTGAGTCAGGAAAATTTCTTTGTGGCAAGCCACCAACAAACAGCCAAAAGCTGTGTTAAACTCTCTCTCCCCCTTTTTTTTTTAAAGCCCTCTCAGGTTTTTAAGTGGATTTCGTCCATCACGTTGGAGCATCACTCTGTAGTAGGAGTGGCGGGCCGCTTCCCGCCACCAGGATAGAATTTGTGTGGCAATTTTTTTTGGGGGGGCATCATTTTTTTTTATAATGATAGATGCAAAGAAGACAGTGGGATCAGACTGACCAAACACAGGAAAAGTTAGTCTGACAGATTAGGCAAACCTCATCAGATACTATGGATCTAGGAAGCAAGTTATCAATGCTAGACAGGTGAGCTGAGGCTTTAGCAGGAAAGATTCTGCATTGCAAGTGCAGGTGTTGCATTTGTGTGAGTTCCTACTTGTCTTTTAGAACCTGTATAAATACCTTTTTAATGAAAGCCTTGTAGAAAAAGCAACCACACAGCTTGGGGTGTCTACCAGCATAACATAGTGCAGCAGTGAGGTTATTGTAGGCATAGAAAGTCTGTAGCTATTAACTATTTAGTAGGCCAGGTAGTTTTCTCAATTTAGAAATCAATGAGCATTAAGTTATATAATTTAAATGTCTTTCAGATATTCGTCTTGAAATATATGAGGATTTAATTTGAACGAGTACATTGATTATTTTGTATATGTAAATATTTACCAAGAATATTTATAAGTTATTTAAAAGTTTTAGTCTGTATATAATTGATATAAATAAAGAAAAGTAGGGAGGGGGCCTATCAATTTAGCTGTTAGCAAGTGATTTCCCTTCAATTCCTTTGTTATTTACATTTAAGAAACATCTTACTTACCTCTAGCAGATCATGACTTCTCCATATGGAGTAATACCAATGTTTGGAAAAATAATTTATATATCATGATTCCTTTTTAATCAGTTGTGTGCAAATTCTTGTTATTTTTCTTTGGAAGTTTTTTTGTCCAGGCATTCATGTTTACCAGCTATATATTTCTGGTTCACATATTGGTTCACATTTGAAAGCCACATCTTACTCTATATACACATGTGAGTATGCACAGTTGAACATTTGCACACATTTACCAGACATATCCTAAATATATAGATATATGTGGAATTTTGATCAATTCGTATACTTGGTTTTGTACTGTTTTATAGATTGTGTCCTTCCAGAAGGGAGTGATTTTTTTTTCTTTCCTTTTTCTGAGGAGATCTCAGAATGTCACCAAGAACCATACTCCAACATATACTCACGTGTTTAAGATATTCTTTTATAAAATAAACACTTTGCTTGTAGATAGTGCAATCAGATAGGCTTTGGCTAAAAAAAAAGCAACGATGGCATATGGTTTTTGCTTGTTTGCCTGTTTGTTTATCAACTTGGATAGAATTAAAGAAAGCAATTAGAATCTTGTGTATCTCTATACTCACAAGTGAGGCTATGTGCAGTCAAATATTATAGGTCACTTGCATAAGAGGATTTATTCTAGAAGGACTTAAAAGGAGGTGAAATTAAAAGGAGGTAAAAATCACAATACCTACCTTATTTTTGCCCTATGCATGGTAATGTTTTCTGCTATAAACTCCCTTTTTGTCAAAGCAGCACAGAGCCAAAAGAGAACATTCTTGGCTTTCCCATTGATACTGATGTTGGCTATAATAGTCTGTGCCCTGATTCTCTGCTCCAGTACAATCTGGAGTAGACCTAGCAACAGACAGTACTGCACACAGGACATAACTAGTCATAGGTTTATTTTGCTGAATATCTAGCCTGAGAAAGATTAATATCCTGAATTCATTGCTCATCATTTCTAAGTAGGTATCAAAAAAAGAGTAAGAAAGCAGGGAGATGTCTTTTACAGGTTTAGATTTCATGTTGTTGCAATGAAGAATCTTTTGTAGACAGGACAGTGAATAAATTCCTGTAGAGATAGTCTATAAAATTTTTTTCAAGAATTTTCTTCCCATGACTTAAGGACAGTTTTGCTTAGCACTGGGATATATTTGAAATGATTTTTAATTTTCTTTACTAGAAACCTTCATAAATCTCCAAGATATCAATGTGTATGATTCATAAATGCAATGTGGTCATTTCATTTTGTAGATATGTCATGCATGCATTTAAAACATTTTAAGGACAAGCAAATCTGATTTATGCATTCCTTCTGAAATAACTGTTTCTTTAAAGTCACACATGGCTGAGGTGATGTGTAACTGACCAAATACAAAATTAGGGTGAAATCTTTCACACAAAGATATCGAAAAGACATACAAAAATAATGACTGAAATAGCTCTTTGATTTGGTAAAATTGTAAATGAATATATCTGTGCTTTTAATATGTCTGGAGGGGGATAAACACAGCTGTCCATAATGAGAAGTAGATTACATCATGCCACTCTAAATAAGACTTCTAATGAGAAATCAGGATTAAGTTGAATCCGGAGGAGAATTTTGTTTGCCACGAGAATTTCAAGCTGATCTCCCCTAGGGAGAATGATGCCGCATTAAGAGATTTTAATTTGAAATGAGGTTACATGATTGTAAATTGCTGACAGATATTTAGTAAATGATTTAGTGCTTGTGTTTACATTTCCAGCTCAGGAAAGATTTTGGCTTTTTCAGCAAACTGAGGAAATGTCTTCAAAACACATTTAGCTAATCCAAATCAAGTGTCCAGAAATGAAATGTGGGGGAGAATGAGATACTATTTTAATATATTTTAATTATGCGTTAAAATCAAACAACCTTTACTTTATGAACAAATCAATCTTCATTATTCCAGTTGCCATGAAATTAATTTATTAGTGGGAGTTGAAGAACTAGGGGCAATAATTGAACAAATGTTATGGTTTATATTATTGGGAATATTAAAAATTAGCTTTTATGATTTTTTTGTAATAGAGGTCCAATATTTCACTCTCAGATGGTTTGTAAGGCTCCTGGAAAACATCTAGGAGTTAAAGAATATGCGTGCAAGATACTGTGTTTATTGTACAGACATCAGCAGTGAGGAAAGTACCTGTTGTCCAACTAGTTGTACAAAAAGGTAGCCCTCTGGGAAAGGTAGATAAGACCAAAATGGATAATACACTCTGCTCCCTTTTTGCTTCTGAAACTTTTATTTTCAATGTGCCACCTACTATCACACACAGGCTCTTTCTCTTCTTTGTGACAGCCTCACACAGCTTGCAAAAAAAAGAGATCCAGGCTTCATTAGAGAAACGCCACCCAAAGGGTCTCTTTCAAGGGCTTTGTATTTTGCAGCTGGAGATATGACTGAATGCAGGATGGTTTCTAAGGCCCCACAATATGTAGCCCCAGATAGACGCCACTGTCATTATAGATACTGCAGGAAAATGTGCTATTTCGTGCTGAGCTGCCTTGTGGACCGGTGTCACTGGGGAAATATCACAGCCTGGTTTATGGGAAGCTGTCCTATTTTATATGCAGGTACATCATAAAGAGCTTTATGCTTGGACAGCTAGCTAGAAATACAGGGCTTTCCATCCAGTCAAGATGCTCTGTTTTATTTTTATTTTTTTTTATGAGAAAAAAGTGGCTTACCACTTACCTTTTTATGTCCATTTTTAATTTAGAAAAAAAATCATTTTTTTTCTCTTAGATTTTAGATCTGGTTCTCTCTCAGGGCTTGTGTCCTTCTCCCCTTGTTTTTTCACGTACATTTGCTTCTGCCCTGGAACCTGTGCAATTAACTTCCGTCACCTTAAAAGCCTTTCTTATGGCACATTGCTCCAGCTGTTGAAGCATATGTAATTACATCCTCCCCTACCTGTCCTGGGGCATGCTAGCTTCATACAATTTTCATATCACACTTTTTCATTATTCAAGCAGAGTGAAATTTTAAGGACAGTGTGATTAGACTGAAATTGGAGCTATTCAAGGCTTGGCATTGTGTGAAAAAGCAGACTCTTTTCTTCTTTACCCTGAACTTCAAATGCTGTTGCTGCAAAAGGCGTTCAGTGGGCTTGGCACACACACCAGGCACATCCACAGGCTATCCAACTAAAGACTCACCACGCACCCATATTATGCTTCATTAGTATTTTTGTGGAGTTTAATCTGCAAGAAATGGTGTTAATGATTTAGCAATTTTATAAATTTACGTAGATTCTGTCCTGATTTTGGCAATGAGATCCAGCGGAAGCAGAGCGAACAATGTAGGCATTTATGCAAATTGCCTTACTGAGGTGCTTAAAGAACATTGGACATAATGTTAGAAATCACTGTACAGCAAGAGAAAGGGGAATAAAAGACGTAAGTAGTTACTTGCTCTTCACATAGCATTTAAACAAAAGCCGATAGCGCTGACATAAACACAGAAAGTGAGCTCAATCCGTTTTCAATTACCATTTACCGCATTTCCTAATGATATATCTTTATTTTTTTCTGTTATATTTTGGTTCAGTATCCATCAATGAATTTTAATATTTTAACTCCTCAGGATCAAACTGGGTACCTAAAACTCACACCCGTGATTTTGACTATTTTATTTGTCATACTCAAATTGAAAGTAGACTTGAAAAGCCAAGGTGTACATAGCCTCCATCTCAGGGTGCCTCTCAGACACATCCACAATTGTTTATTAATTAATCACAAAATCTTGTGCTTAAAATGTACTAAATACATTGATACATCCTGTTAAGTTACCAGAGCAACATGAATGTTCTGAGTTAATAGGAACAAAGCAAAAACTACACAGAGCTAGGAAGCTGGTTTGGGGAGAGGATGTAAGTAAGCTAGCAAAGAGGAAGGCGGCATGTTTCATTGCTCTGTGCGGAGATTAGGTGTATGCAGAGTGTGTGTACAATTTTAGGAGTTTAAAAAAAATTTCTTTTCATTCTGCCTTCATATATGTATGTGTACCACCTGTGTGTCTGCTGCTTATAGAATCCATAAGAGGGTGTGAGCTAATCTGTAACTGTCGTTACAGATGGTTGTGAACTGGCATATGAGCTCTTGGACCTGAATCTGGGGCCTCTGCAAGAACAGCAGGTGCTCAAAAGCTGAGCCATCTCTCAATGGTATTTTTCTATCTTTTGATATTCTTTTCTCCTTAGAAAAAAACATTAGAGAGCTAGCTAAGTATACTACTACTTGCTAACTAAAACTACTTAGGGTATTAATTCCTATTGAAATTATATACCCTTTCAAGTTCCGTTCAAACATGAGATAGAAACATAAACAATGGAAAACTTACCATTTATGAGAACTTTGTCAGAACTCAGGATCAGAACTTTAAGACCATGTAAATTTAGCTCTTCATTTTGAATTTGCACGTATAGTGTCACATGATCAACATTAACATCAAATGTTAAAAGACATAAGGGTCAATGTAATCTTTTGTTTGTTGCTTGTTGGTTTCTATGCTAACATAGCTAATTAAAAATAATTTTGTTTCATTTAATAAGATGAAAGTTGGAATACATGAACATTCATGTTCTTTGAGTAGAAATTCCAACTCTAAATATATATAGACAGAATCTACCATGTTCTAAGAGATATGGTAGGAATATTTATAACTTTTTGAGTAGCAGAGAATCACTGGAAAATGCAACACAAGACCATTGGCTGAAGAATAAATAAATAAATAACTCGAAGTATGGTCATATAATAATATATCAAGTCCCTGAATAAACAAAGTAATTAGTCAATGACTCAACTTGATGAACTCTCAAAATTTAATACGGAACTCTGAAATCACTTTGTAGAAAATCAGGTTTTATTTTCATAAAAGTAAAAAGCTATACAAAACAAATGGGTACATATATAAATATAATGTTAAAAATTGGAAATAAAAACACATGTTGTAAAAGAAATTCAAGGAAAGAGTCTTACTCTGAATTTAGGAGTAATGCTTTTTTGAGGAGGGAAAAAGGATTTAGAAAAAGAATGTAGAAGCGCTTGAAGGCAATGAGCATGTTTAACTTCATAAGGTAACTGGTAGTTAATGATTTTGGTATTTATTCTTTAAACAGAAGTTGTCCACATATGCATGTATCTATATGTGTACTTATATGTTTCTTCAAGGAAATTAAAGCAATTCAGAATAATATGCTTCCCAGATTAAAATCTGCTACATGCAATGTCTTTTGGCATCCTAGAAAAAATGCTATTTGGAGTGATTCACAATAAGGAAAAATTATGTGCAATGTAAGTAAAAACAAAACTCATAGATTTTTATGCCTAGTGCATGTATAAGATATTCTGTGAATACATTATTGACTTATTTATTTATATTTTTTCAAAACCACAACAATAACCTATAATGCAGTACACTCTAAATTCATGGTTGAGGACTGAGGGAAGCAAGAGATCTGGGGAAGGAGCTACTCTATAGTGAGTGTTGATGTTTCAATTAGTGCCAATTCACAGCCCATGAGAGCTGTGGAGAGGGACCATCTGCTGGCCTACTATATAGTGATGAGAGATGAATGCATTGTGGATATAACTAACTTCCTGACAGATAAATTCTCTGTGAATAAATCCTTAGAGTAATTCAAGTGTGTATTTATTTCAGCTTTTATTGGAATCAATGAGACAGGTGAACAAATACCCATTAAGGAGTTCCAGCCTATCATGGAACTTACACTGACAAGAAGGCAACAGAAGGTTCTCAATCATCCACTGAACAACTGTGCTGCATACTTCTAAGAGGCCAGTAGCGCATTTGAAAAGAATGAATGGCTATTGTTCCCTTAGGTTAATATTCCAAAACTTGAATTTAGATCATCAACTAGTCGGGATTTATTTAAGTTTATCCATAGAGCTGCCCAGAGTTATAACCCAGTCAATCAGGAACGCTGTAAACTAGGAATGCTGCAGCCGTTGGTCTTGGAGGAAGAATATGGAAATGTGGTATTAGACATCTCTCTGTCACATTCTAAAACTCAGCACTCCCACACAGAAATTCTGTTGGGCCCATTAATTGTGTGCTCTCTTGACTTTCATAATCTAGGCTTGTTTCTGCCTTGCCTTTTCACTTGGTGAAGTCAAAACAAATGCTTCCAAAGAAACAGACTCCATTTCCCCAGAGCCATCAAATTTCTTTATTGAGTTATATGGGAAAGGAAATGACAGAATGACTCTGTTAAATTAAGTTTTCTCAGAACTAAATGTCTAATTTGATTAAGCTCATTGACTGCTTAGGATGTCAGCACTTGGGTTAGTATTTATTTTCTTCTTATTCTATGCTGTGTTTCAAAGTAGGCTAGTGTGCATAATGGCCATTTGGTATTTGCCCAATGACAGCTATTCTGTCTTAATGCTAACTACATAATATTTTAAAAATTGATTTTAAGATCATCAAATTCCTAGTTTTCTACAGTTAGTTACCTGCGGTCACCAAAGTCTGAGTCAGGGTTCCAAGCCAGTTCCTTCTTAGACATCTGTGCTAGCATGAACTATAGTATTTATCTCAAAGTGATGTTTTACAGCTCAAATACTACATGTTACTCCTTAGGTTCCTTACAGATGTCTAACATTTTATATTAAATAGTCATCTTTAATCAGTATTAGTGTTATTTGAAAATTTAAATCTATATAAGAAAGAAGAGCAGGAAAAAGTAGGTTTGAACTTCAACCACATGTACTCTCACAACGAAAAAGCCTAGCTTTATTTATTTATCCCTGTGTATTTTATTTCCCTAAATATCACATTTCTATAGAGTCTTGAAAATGTTTATAATGCTACAAAAACTGATTGGTTACTACTCTGAAACTTTTAATGACATCTAAAGAAGGTCCTGTAAGCAACATCATTTACATGTATTTACTTTTAACTTTGTTGTATTTATCTGTATTCTTATTTTGTCAACAATTATTATTAAATATTACTATATATTTAAAAATTTCTTTGAAGTCTTTTCTATATGATGTTATATGGCTTCCTAAATGAATTCAAAATTTGTTTATCAGGAATATAGCTATTTAGTTACATTCTTGAGATTTTCCAAGACAATGACAATACAATAAATGATTTTATTAATTTTTCATAGATAGTTTAATTTTGCATGTGAGTGTATCAATTGCGTGCAGACACCAAGCAGAAAAATAAGAATAAAATACAGGACTCTGATAATGTTTATTAGAAGAATACCACAGTCAGCATGAAAACATAGAGGCCAAAAGAAAGAACGAAAGAAAGAAAAGAAGAAAAAGAAAAGAAAAAAAAATCAATAAAGAATCATTTACTTCTCAGATGTTCTTCAAATCTCAAGATATAAACATGTCTATAGACAAAAAGATGAAAATGATGGTGGAGTGCATTGCTACTCTATATACCTTCTTCTTCTTCTTTTTTTTTTTTAGAATCCCAATAGTTCTTCATATTGAAATGAAAGTGTGATACACAGCATTGGATAGCATAAGAACATGTGAGGCTCACTGGTGATGACCAATATTAGAAGATAAACTTTGACTCTAATAAAGATGTGAGAAGACAAATGTATTAAATTATGTTTAAAATCTTGTTAGTAAGTTTAATAAAGAAGGGGTTGTAATCAGTGACATCAATAACTTAAAGTTGTAAGATAAGACTAAGTGAAGAGATTTGCATGTTGGTGATGCTTTATTTTTGAGGAAAATAGAAAGAACAAAATATGTCCAGGCGAAAGAACTGAAATACTGAAGCCAAAAATCAAAAAACCCAAAAACCAAACACCAAAAACAAGACAAAGAGAAAATAGTTACAATGTCAATAGTAAATAGTTTCCTATCAAGAACTATTTTTATGCAAATGGACTCCTCTTGCAAATCAAAAGAGTCAAGGCTACACGTATTTGCATAAAATAAACTATAGTTTAAAATATACCAGAGAAGGAAATGAAATACAGTAAAGAAAAGAGAATCAATCCATGATGAAGACAAAACAAGTGTAAGCTTATATTTATCCAGCATCAGTGCTGATAAAGGAATCAAGCAACCTCAACAAGGAAGGGCATATTAACCTGTCTTGTGATAGAGATTCCAATATCCCACTTTTAACAGTGGATAGATAAAGCTGCACATTGTGAACCTGAGTAGTACTGAAGAGCATTTGGACCTATCAAAGAGAATAGCCCGGCAACAAACAGGATATCATGCGTCTCAAATACACACAAAATAATCTGATGCTCCGAGGATAAGAATATAAAAATGTAGATTCCAAAAATAATAATGTAGAAATAAAAAAAATAAAGTTATAAGTCTAGGAGAATGAGAACAGACTGTCAGCAACTTTCTCAGCAGCTTGAGGATTAGCTATTAACAGAGGGTTAATTTCCTTTACAACCCATTGCTTTATTTACAAGGCCAAAGCATCTCTGCAAACTGAGAGCTAGCCTGCAGATATGAGCTGAGTCAACTTTTAGGAAATAGATATATGACCTCTGGGTTATGCATTATCCTGTGAAATTGGGAGCATCAAAAGGGAGACCACAGGGCTTCAGTAAACACTACCTGGAAGTACCAAAAAAGACAATAGATTGGCATCCACAACCCTACCCCCCCTTCTGTCTGACTCCCTTCCCTCTCTGACCACATAACATCTCCCAGCCCAGCCTGTTCGGGCTCTAGGACCGAATCCAAATCGGCAGGGCAAACGGGAGGGTGCTAGCTCCTTTGTCCTCACTAGCCTGCCTGCAGCGAGCTAGGTAGGTCCTTTGTTTACGAGATACGGCAAGCAGCAAGGAGTTCCGGTCCAGGCACCAGGAGAGACATCACTGGGGTGAGTGAGTTTCTGACCGCGGCAGCAGCCCGGGACAGGGAACTCAGACACCCCTCCTACACTTCCTGGTCATCCTCAGGGGCTACTCTGCCCGATACTTCCTCTCTCTT
>NW_026067904.1:15175548-15189893 GCF_014885135.2 Alexandromys fortis
AGAGTGGGGGGAGGGGAAGGGAAATGGGAGGCTGGGAGGAGGCGGAAACTTTTTTTTCTTATTCTCAATAAAAAAAAGACAATAGATTAAGTTCTCAGTTAACACTAGTTTAACTGAGAAACTCTGCTAATGAAAATTGTACAGTAAGTCAATCTGTATCTGAGTTTTACCTTGAGATTGTAAAAATTCCATTGTTCAGACCTAATGCTTGGTGCCCCTGCTATAAAAAAAATGGGTTCACTGAGCTGCCAAGGTCCAAATAAGGAACAGAAGGAGGGAGAACATGAGCAAGGAAGTCAGGACAGCGAGGGGTGCACCCACCCACTGTGACAGTGGGGCTGATCTATTGGGAGCTCATCAAGGCCAGCTGGACTGGGACTCAATAAGCATAGGATGAAACTGGACTCTCTGAACATGGCGGACAATGAAGGCTGATGAGAAGCCAAGGACAATGGCACTAGGTTTCGATCCTACTGCATGAACTGGCTTTGTGGGAGCCTAGCCTGTTTGGATGCTCACCTTCCTGGACTGGGATGGAGGGGGGAGGACTTCCCACAGGGCAGGGAATCAGGACTGCTCTTCAGACTGGAGAGGGAGGGGACATGGAGTGGGGGGAGGGCGAGAGGAGTGGGAGGGAAATGGGAGGCAGGGAGGAGGCAGAAATTTTTTTCAACAACAAAAAATAAACAAATAAATAAAAAATGGGTCCAGAAACTGGCCTCTGCCACAGCCTAACAAAAAAACTATCTCTGGCTGCGGTCTCAACTAGCTGATAAGCTTTTTGTGCCCCATGGAGACTTTTTATTTTATGTATTTATTTATTTTCCTGGATTCTGGTTTCTGGGATAAAATTTACTTCTGGTTTATTAGACTTTGGTGGTCTGTCCCCATATTTGTGCAACACCCTTGGACCTAATATTTTAGTGGCCCATACAGGGAGTAGAAACTTGGTTCTGAGAGGACACCCCAGTCTCTGATTAAACTTGGGTGGTCTGTCCCTATTTTTGCATGAACCCCCTGGACCCAACAATTCTTCAGTAAGACTGTCTATTAAGCTTTAAAGAGTCGCTAATATAAAAGCAGTGTTATCAAAACAGGCGTCATTTATGACTACAGTGGAACAAAACTAGAAATCAATATCAAAATTTAAGTGGGAAAACTCACAATGGCAAAGAGGCAATAACCTTTTGGACAACCATGGGGCATAGAGATAGTAAAGAAGATATTAAAATATTTCTTCATGCTTATTACAACAACATGACTACAAAAACTTGTAAGATGCAGTAAAAGTTTGGACAGAAAAGTTAAAAGATATAAATGCTTACATTAATAAATAAGAAATGTCTCAGTAGCACTTTGCCCCTAAATGTTAGCAGAAAAAAAAAACAAAAAACAAACAAAGAAATTAAGTTAAAATGATACAAGTCTTAAATCTACAGAGAAAACCTACAAAGGGTACCAGTGGATATATGAAAGTGTAATCATCAACCTTAGTCTTAAGGAAATGTCGATAAAAGCTCCATGAGATATTACTTCTCATTAGCTACATTGGCTATTATGAGAAAAGATGTCAAGGAGTGTTGGTAAAGATTGGTGTTGGAATTTTTGTTGGGAACCCACTGTTGGTGAAAAAGACTCATATCCAAAAAAATAAAAAAAAAAACTTAAGGAACAATGTATGAAAAACCTCCCAAAAATCCAATTAAAAATGGGCTATGGATCTAAACAGAGAATTCTCAGTAGAGAAATATAAAATGGCTGAGAAACACCCAAAGAAATGGTCAAGATCCTTAAACATGAGGAAAAAAGAAAATCAAAACTTTTTTTGAGATTCTGTTATACCAGTCAAAATGACAAAGATCAATAACACAAGTGACAACTCAAGTTGGATATGATGTGGAGCAAGGATAGCACTCCTCCATTGTTGGTGGGAGTAAAAAATTCTATAGTTATTAGAAAAATCACTATGGAAATTCCTCAGAAAGTTAAGAATCAATCTACCTTAAGACCCAGACATACTACTGTTGGGCAAATACTCAAAGGACACTTTGCTATAAGGTTCTTGATCAATAATGTTCAGTGCTGCTCTACTCACAATAGTCAGAAACTGGAGACAACCAAGATGTTGTTCAACAGAAGAATGGATGAAGTGTGATACATTTACACAATGGGGCATATTACTCAGCTGTTAAAAGTGATATCTTAAAATTGGGAGGCAACTTGAAAACTAAAGAGAACTAGAACTAGAAAAAAATATCCTGAGTGAGGTATCCCAGACCCAGAAAGACAAACATGGTATATACTCACATACGTGGATATTAGCCATTAAATAAACAACAAAGTTTAGTAGTCCCAACATCAGGTATAAAGGAAGGGACTAGGGTGAACAGGTGGTTCTCCCCAACAGGGGAACACATGGATCTTCCCAGAGCAGGGAAGTAGAATAGTTTTTATAGGTTGACTGTGGATGATATAGGGGAAGAGAACAGGCAGAATAGATGGTGAGGAGAAATGGGATTGAGAAAATGCATGGAGAGACAGCTAGAATCGGGGGCCTTTGAGAGATGTTATGGAAACCTAGAGCAGTGGGACTTCCTAAGAATACATGAATGTGATCCTAATGTAGTTTCTAAATAATGGGGGAGACAGAGTGCTACCTGGACATCTCCTATAACCAAATGTATCTCCCAGTCCCACAAGAAGTTATATCCAAATGAGTTCTTGGCCAAGAGGGTCTCTTGGAAATTCTCAAGCAATTGTGAAGAAATAGGCTGCTCCCCACAAACTGACAACAAGGTACTATTCCTGCAGTCAACAACCACATAACTCATTGAACATGGAAAGGTTGAGTTAGTGCCTAAAAAGAAACTTCACCCCTATGTTTTAGTATCTTTGGTATGGGAAGTTACTCTGCAAGGTGCCACAAGAGAAATGTAAACACCAATCCTGCCACTAACTTTTGAAAATCTAAAATGCTGTCCTTCCTGAAAAATATGCTAGAACAATGGTGGCACAAAGCTAGTGGGAGTAACCTGTTGTAAGAATTTTTACTGCCAATAGCCTTTTAGTTACCTGCCCACTTGGGTGTGGCCCCTTTTACTGTAAAGCAGGCATCGAGCCTCTTTTCTTTCTTTTTTTTTTTTATTGAGAAAAGGAAAAAAAGTTTCCGCCTCCTCCCAGCCTCCCATTTTCCTCCCCCTCCTCCCACCCTTCTCTCCCTTCCCCCACTCCTCTCCCCCTCCCTCTCCAATCCAAAGAGCAGTCAGGTTTCCCTGCCCTGTGGAAAGTCCAAGGTCCTCCCCCCTCCGTCCATGTCTAGGAAGGTGAACATCCAAACTGGCTAGGCTCCCACCAAGCCGGAACATGAAGTAGGATCAAAACCCCGTGCCATTGTCCTTGGCTTCTCATCAGTCCTCATTGTTCGCCATGATCAGAGAGTCCGGTTTTATCCCATGCTTTTTCAGTCACAGTCCAGCTGGCCTTGGTGAGCTCCCAATAGATCAGCCCCGCTGTCTCAGTGAGTGAGTGCACCCCTTGTGTATTGAGATCTTGGGGGTGGGGTGGGGTGGGGATAAGAGGGGACAGGGAGAGAAAAGTGAGAAGGGGAGGATTGGGGGAGCTTGGGGAAACAGGAAGATTCGGATAAAGGAAGGTTGGATAGGGGAGCAGGGAAGCACATATCTTAGTTAAGGGAGACACCTTAGGGTTGGCAAGAGACTTGAACCTAGAGTGGCTCCCAGGAGCCCAAGGCGATGTCCCCAGTTAGTCCCTTGGGAAGCTGAGGATAGGGAACCTGAAATGACCCTATCCTATAGCAATACTGAAGAATATCTTACATATCACCATAGAACCTTCATCTGGTGATGGATGGAGATAGAGACAGAGACCCACACTGGAGCACTGGACTGAGCTCCCAAGGTCCCAATGAGGAGCAGATGGAGGGAGAACACGAGCAAGGATGTCATCAAGCCTCTTTTCAAGGCTGTTGGATTTGGTTGCTGTTCCCTATAGAAGCAGAGGATTGTGATCTGTGAGCCTACCCCTCAATAAATAGCCCTTTATTATACTCAATTCAGAGCTAGTGTGGGATTTCTTTTAAGCATCCTTCTTCATCTGGTGCCCCACATGGATCAGAACTGCACACCTATCAGGTGGATTGCTTAAAGGCCTAAACAAATCACAGCCCAGAAAGTCTCCCACTCCCACCCATTTGACTTGCTTTTACCTACTAAGCGTTATTTTGTAAAGCCCCTGCCACAGTGGAGCTAATTGCCTGCGACAACTGGAAAATTTCCCAAGTACGTGCATGCCCCTTGCCCTCACTGCCACATTTTCTGCTGCGTTCCCTGCCACATGGTGACTTGCACAACTTCTGGTTTGTACTCCCGGCTTCTGAGCTCTGGGTTTCTTGCTCCATTTAAGGAATTGATTTAATTGCTTTTAACTTGGCAAGCAAACCATATTTCTGGGTATTTAACTTGCATCAAGGTGGGGGAACCAAAGCACCTCTAGTTGCAACTCCGAACCACAACAGCTGCTGGACAATAAAGATTATTAAACCTAACACAATTTACTGGATTTCATAAGAGGTAATTAATAAATCAATAAACTTGAAAGTTATATAATTGTAGACAATATTACCATTGAAACTTTAGTAACTCTTTTTGCTAATACTATGGATTGTATTCTGCAAGGCTTATATGGTTATGGTGGTACATCCATTTATTATGATATTGGGTTAAGGACATCATTTAGGGATTGATTATAATTGGTATAGAGTTGGGGGTTGGAAGAAAATTATGTCGGATTAGGGATCTCTTTTGAAAAAAGAGAGGAAATTGAAAGGGATAACAGATTAGTGTGAGCTTACTCACACTAATAATAATAGTAAGAAATGGAGTAAATACTTGTGAGCTATTATTTATAGGCAATTTACATTGGTATAGATTCTTGTATATTGATACAAACTTAAATTATATTTAATATGTTCCTATTTTTGTCTACAATATTTGTATATCTAGGCAAAGTTATTTTGTCATATTGTATGCATGCATGCTTCTACCTCTACTTAAGACATTTTGTGTGTTGATACAATTTTAGGATATATTTATCATATTGCAATATACATTTATATTTCTGATCAAGATACTTATACATTGTTTACAGTTTGAGATCATTGTCCTCATTTGTCATGCAGTTGTTTAAGGATTGTTTAATATTCTAATATTAAGTCTTAGTCTTTAACTTAGATAGGTATTAAGATTCATAAGTCAAAAGTCATCCATATTTGCCTTACTTATAGTTAGACTAATCAGGTTCTTTAGCTACAGAGAGATTGTATTCTGCATAGATAGGCAATCTTTAACCACTTTAAAGTGCTGTAGAATATGGCATTTAAATAACTTAGGTTCTGTTGAAGTGAAACCCAGTTGCTCCTGGCTGCATCGATCTATTCCTGAGAGAATGTTGAGCACTGAAGATACTCCACTTGGAGCTTGTTTTCTTTTTGACAAAACTGGCCTTGGGGGAAAGAACTGCCCAAACATTGACCAGTGACAAAGTGCATGATGTCTGGACATGCCAAGCAGGATACAAGAGAAAAGACTATCAAATCTTGCCAAGACAGGGGAAGGCGGTTTTGAAAAATTTCCTGCCCCTGAAAATGGTCTGTCAGTTACTTTAGGCCTTAGACAAAATTGCAAATGAGACTTTGGGTGATTGTTCAGGTATCCAGTTGTCTCTGTCATTTGTTGCACATTGTGGAAGTTGTTTAATTGCACTTCCTGCTTACTCAAGTAGTGTTATTTCTTTCTCGGGTCTTTGTTGGAGTTGAAGAGTAGATTGTTGTAGTTACTTTCCTCTCATGACTTGGCCAAGCTATTTCTTATACAAGACTTAAACTCATTAGTATAGAATAATTATTGAAACATTTGTTACATGTTTCTTCCTTGATATTGTTTATGCTGGTTGTAATTCTAATTTTTATACCTGTTATTTGCTCTTATTGGATATAACTTTGCATTAGGCTTAGCACTTCTTTATTTAAACAAAAGGGGGGCATGCTGTAGGAATTCCTACCACCAGTTGCCTTTAAGTTACCCGCCCACTTGGGCGTGGCCTCTTATACTATATATGCCAATGGAAAGCATGCATGCCTGGCCTCTTTTTTAGCTGTGGGTTTCAGTTGCTGTTTCTTGTTCCAGCAGAGGTTTGTGATCTGTGAGTCTACCCCTAAATAAATAACCCTTTATCATACTCAATTCTGAGCTAGTGTGAAATTTCTTTTAAGTGTCCTTCTTCAGTAACCCATCAACATTGGATATGATTTAACACTAGCTCCACTAGATCCATACTTGATAATGCCTGAGTGACCAAGAAACAGACATTAGTTAGCCCAGATACCTAGGGTAGAACCAAATACTACTGGTCTTACAAAATATAGAGATAAAAATGACTTGATGATATTCTCCTATACTCATAAATCAGTGCCTTAGCCAGTGATTAATAGAAAGACTTCTTCCTGCAACAGACTTGAACAATACAGAAACTCACAATCAGACATTTTGGAGAGAGAGAGAGAGAGAGAGAGAGAGAGAGAGAGAGAGAGAGAGAAACAGAGACACAAAGGGCTTAGAACACACAGCTCTAAATGGTACTTCTCTATCAAATCCCTCCCCTCAGCGCTCAGGGGACCTATTGTGGAATATTCTTTTAACTGGGCAAAGATGTGTTATTACATTTGTTTCTGCTGCCATTGTTAAAGATGTAAGGATGAACATTTAATTATACAAAGATGTGTTGCATTTGTTTCACTCTACCTGCCTAAAGCTCCTGATTGGTCTAATAAGAAGCTGAACAGCCAGGCAATAGGCAGAAGAGGGGTAGGTGAGGATACCAAGTAGAGAGAATAAATAGGAGGAGAAATCTAGGATGAGAAGAGAAGAGAAGCAGGAGGAAAGAGGGGGACATACCTGGATCAAGAAGCTAGGCAGCCAGACATGAGAAGCAGTGAAAGTAAGATACACAGAAGGAAAGAAAAGTCAAATGCGCTGATGCAAAAGGTAGGTAAAGAGAAACAGGTTAACTTAAGTAAAAAGAACTAGCCAAAAATGAGCCTACATTAGGCCAAGCATTCAGAACTAATAGAAGTCTCCAGATCATAATTTGGGAGCTGGCTGGTGGCCCAAAAGAAAAAGTCTTGTCCAGGGATTCTGTGTAAGAGGAGGAGTCAGAGTGGATAAACGACACCAGGAGAGTAAGTCCCTTTAAACTGAGCAAAGCTCATATGAACTCCCAGAGACTGACAATGCAGCAAACACAGGGTCTACACTAGTCTGCACCACGTCCTCTTTGTGTATGTCACAACTTTCAGTGTAGTCTTTTTGTGGGACTCCAGAATGTGTGAGCAAGTGGATCTCTTATTCTTGTACCTTGTTTGGGGTTCTTTTCCTTCTTTTTGTATGTCTTGTCTAATTTCGATGTGATGGTGTTAGTTTTATCTTATTATATTTTATTTTGTTATATTGTGTTGTTGTCCTTTAGAAGCCTATTCTTTTTAAATGAGAGACAGAAAGGAAGTAAATCAAGATGAGAGAGGAGGTGTGGTGAAACCTGAAGGGGTATAAAAAAGGGGAAATTGTAATCGGGATAAATTGTATGGAAAAGAGTCTGTTTTTCAATGAAGGGGGGGGGGGATCCAAAACTGCACAGTCTATTGGAACAGGATGAAGGAAACAATTTAAAAAAAAACCCTGCCACATACTCTAGCAATTTCACATCTGAATCTCAAATGGTATTATTACATCCATGTTAAATGCTGCACTATTCAAGATATAGAAATTATTCCATATCAGATGAATGGATATTGAAGTTTGCAGTGTATATACCTACACAGTACATACCTACTATGCCAATAGCTTAACTCAGTATTGCAGTGGCTCTCTAAGAAGGCAATAAATTAGTCAAATAGAATGAATACTACAAATTCCTTTAATATATTTATGACCTAAACCTACAGAAGCAAAGAAAACACAAGTGTTCACTCAGGGCTACAGAGGAGTAAGGAGGAATTGTTGGTGCACAGTATTCCAGTTATACTGATGAAATTGTATTTGTTTATTCAAAACAAATTTTGGTCAAAATTTTATTTTCTAATCTTGGCTGAATGTATCTCCATGTCTCTTTTTAGGATGTGTTCATTGATCATGTAATCAATATCTGCAATCCAAATCAGTCTTTTTTTGTGTAACTCCAAAAGATCAATGTCCTATGCTGTTAGCAACAATCCTGGCTAATACAGAACCTGGGGTGACCATACTTGAAGAGATATCAGAAAATGACACTTGAAATTTTGGTAAAATAAAGCAGCTACTTCTGGTATTTCCATTTTTTTCAAATTGACATTCAAATATTTCTTTTATATGCAATGTAGCACATCAACCTCACTTGTTTTTGTTGTTTTTCTTTTATTTAAACTTATTATTAGTATATATTAAATGTACATATTAAGAGGGATCAGTACTATATTTCAATGGTTGATTACAGTAACTTTTTTTCTCATCATTTCCTTAAGCTCCTGCATTTTCTTCTTCAAACGATATGTAACAGTCCATGGTGAATTACCTTCATTCATGTGCCCTCATACTAAGAACAGTTAGGATGTTCTTTGGATGTGTAATTCTCCCTCTTATTTTCATACTCCTCTTCTGCCTTCACTCTTTCCCCAACCTCTGGTAATCATTATTCTTATTATACATACTTTGAAAGTTTTAGGTTCCTCATATGACAAAAATATGTAGTGTTTGCCTTTGTGCATCTGCTTTATAAAATCCTTGCCATTGTTTGAACAGCTGTATTTCAAAACACAAAAGATAAATGCCAGTGGGCTTGTGGAGAAAAGAAACTCCTATACAGAAATATAAGCTAGTGTAGTTATAGAGATGATAGTACAGAGCTTCCTTCTTATGGAACTAAAGAAAGACATACTTTATGAGCCAACTGAGTCTCGTGTGTGTGTGTGTGTGTGTGTGTGTTTGTGTGTGTATCCAAGAGCATGAAAGCAGCATACAAAAGAGATACCTTCATACTTAAACTCTTCCTTTGTCTTTTTTGCTTTTTAATGTATTTTAGTGTTTGAATCACTTTTAATAAGGTTTAAGCTCATAAGAAAATTGAACAGAACATGTGGAGATTTCCTATGTAGGGCCCATCACTACAAAAAGATAGCCCCATCACCACTGAGGAGATCCTGAACCCATCCAAACATTTCATCTGTTGGTGACAAGCCGAACATGCATTGGCATAGCCCTATGACTCAAAATTCATTTATTTCCACTAAAGCCTGGCGCTGTGTTTACTATGAGCCCAGCAAATGTATTGTAGTATCATGCAGAGTGCCTCATTTCTTTAAACACCCTCTGTCCTCTGCCTTTTCATCCTCTTGTCTCCCTTCAAAGGAGCAACTCTTATTTTTCATTATTCTCACAGTTTTCTTTACTTTTTTGTGTGTTTCTTTTTTTTAATATAATTTTTTATTGAAAAAAAAAATTTCTGCCTCCTCCCTGCCTCCTATTTCCCTCCCCGTCTCCCTTTTCCCTCCCCCTCCTCCCTCTCCTCTCCCCCTCCCCCCACTCCTCTCCCCCTCCCTCTCCAGTCTGAAGGGCAGTCAGGGTTCCCTGCCCTGTGGAAAGTCCAAAGTCCTCCCCGCTCCATCCTGGTCTAGGAAGGTGAACATCCAAACTGGCTAGGCTCCCACAAAGCCAGAACATGAAGTAGGATCAAAACCCAGTGCCATTGTCCTTGGCTTCTCAGCAGCCCTCATTGTCCGCCATATTCAGAGAGTCCGGTTTTATTCCATGCTTTTTCAGTCGCTCCACAATTCTTGATTCATACAGTCCGTAGTCTTTCAGATCATCTCATTTAACTTATAAATGTGCATTTTGGTATTCTGCATGCATATTAATGCCATAAGAGCTCAATTATGCTGTAGCATTCAATAATATTTCATCATCTCGGTAGAATCAATGTGTACTTGATCAGACATCAACAAAGGGAAGCCGGATGTTTCAGTGTTTCAGCAGTTTCAAAGAAGACTGACACATGCATCTATATGCGTTGTTTTCTGCAGACGTAAGTTTTCAATGCTGGCTAACATTCAGGGACTTTGACTCATTTATTTGCATTTCCCAGCACCTTTTTTTTAAAAATCTATCTTTTCCCTCCACTGAGTTACTTTTGCTTCTTTGTTAAAGACCAACAACTACATCCAAGAAAGTTTTGTTTCTGATTGGATTATGTTCCATCGAACCATATGTTAGTCTTTGGAGCATATCAGTCATTGTTACTGTAGCTTTAAAGTAAGTCTCAAAATGAGCTAATTGCAGTCTTTCAACATTGTTCTTCAATATCGTATTATATTCTGGCTATTTTCTTTTCAACTGGATAGCTACTTTGTTAATAATCCCAAGCTAACTTGCTAATCTTATGATTGCAACTTTACTGGGTCTACAAATTAAGTTGGAAATAACTCACATATTGACAAACCTAACCAAGTTGTCTGAACATAGACTCATCTATCCACTAATTATGCCACATGTAATTTTCTATTAGACCTTCAGCCTGTTACTCATCTGATGATCCTGACACTTGCTTTATGTTAACATGGCTCTTGTGCTTGCTCTGTCTATTCATACATAAATGTAGTTTTTTTAGCATGCTTTATAATTTTTATTCCTAACTACAAATTGCTAATTGGGTGAAATTCATTGCTACATTCTGACCTTCAGTAATGTGTTATCAGGTGCCCACGAGTAAAATAACTGACCATGCATTTAGGTCTCCGTCTTTTCATGACTATGTACCTTTAAATTGTCTTCTTCACAAATTTCTCATTGTTTTCCTGTTCTGACGTGGACAGAAGGGTAGAGAGGCATAGATTTGTTGTTTGACTGTTTTCATGTGGAAAACTATGTGGAATGATGCTTTATATTTCCTGGGTCAAATTTCAGCTGTCTCTTAATAAATACCAAGAGCAGTAATGTCTTATTAGGTAGCGTTATTATTGCTGTGATAAAAAACCATGATGAAAGAAACTTGAGAAGGAAAGGGTTTATTTTCCTTAATGTTGACATCACTGTTAATTGTAGAAGGAAGTTAGGAAAGGAACTCAAGCTGGGCAGGAACCTGTTGGTAGGAGCTGATACAGAGGCCACGTAGGAATGCTACTTTCTGGATTGCTCCTCATGGAAGTCTCAGCCTGCTTTCTTATAGAATCCAGGTCCTCTCTCTCAGGGATGGTACCATTCATAATGGATGAGACCTTCCACATTGATCACTAATTAAAAAGATACCTTACAGGCTTGCCTACAGCCCAATCATAGACATTTTAAAATGCTTTTTTTTATTGAAAATAAGATTTTTTCTCACATAATATATCCTGATTATGGTTTCCCTTCCATCTATTCCTCCAAATCTTAGATCTTGTGGAGGCATTTTATTGAGTTTCTCTCCTCTCAGATAACTCTGACTTGTGTTGCATTGATATAAAACTAGCCAGTATAGTTACATTCTGGTTAAAGAAATATGTATACACAGTCCTTAACAATAGAATTCTCAGGCTTATTTCCTCCCTTCCCTTGCCAGAGTACCAAAAAATATTTTTTTCTTGCATTCAGCATGGAAGCCTAGTGGAGTCCTAAGAGACTAAACTTGCAAAATATGTGTTTTCCCAAAGTCTGAATCTCCTAGAATTTTTATCTCCTAGTCTTGGTCATACTTGACCTTCAGTGAATTGTCAAATGTTACTAACTAGACACTCAGATTTCTTCCCTGGTAAGTTATTAGTCTCTGTTATTTTCCAGTAAATGTTAGCACTTTGGGGGAAATTTCCCTATGATTTCTCTTTCCTTGGGGAATGAATGAAATGCTGATTTCTCAGTGTGTCCAAGTTTTTAGTTGTTGTGGCACAGTAGTTACTTACAGACTCTTTAGGTGCTGGGCCAAAAACTATCTCTTTTATTTCTCTATAGCCTGTGCAGAACCATTAGAAACAGATTAATAACGATATATTTTGATGATAGGTGTTTTGCCATGTGTAATAAAAAAGAGATTCAAAGTCCATGATGCTAGGAAATGATTTTGTGGCTGGCTTTCCATTACAACCCCAAGGGAAGAAAAGCAATTGGTGTTGAAGACTTCACATGCTGTAGCCATAAATGCAATTGCTATTTTTGTTTTGTAACCTTTTAAAGATTATTATAAGTTAGATGGCAATTTGGAGACTATGGTTTTCTTGTGTTATCCATTTAATCAGAATTATCTAATTTTGATGTGGGAGTGTCATATATCAATCTGTTGATTTCATTGGTTAAGTAATAAACACACTGCTTGGCCTCATAGGTTAAAGCATTGGTGGGAGGAGTAAACAGAATAGAATTCTGGGCGGAAGAGGAAGTGAGGTCAGACTCTGCTCTGCTCCCGGACAGGATGGACAGAGGCTAGAATCTTCCCGGTAAGCGCACCTTGGGGTGCTTACACACATCATTAGAAATGGGCTAGTCCAGGTGCGAGAATTAGCCTGTAAGGGCTAGAGTTCATGGGCCAAGCAGTTTTTAAATGAATACAGTTTGTGTGTTGTTATTTCGGGCATAAGCTAGCCAAGCGGCCGGGGTGTTGGGGATGCAGCCCCGCCGCTCTTATTTCAACATAATTGGTGGAATTTTCTTTAGGAATTTTATTTAAAATTGTACTTGTTTTTATGCCACCTTGTCATCTTAGTCCATACCTGCTTGATTTTTTTGTTTTACTTTTAAATTATTTCTAAAACTGGACACACATGAAGCCCAAAATGGAGTTCACTATGTTGCTGAGGTTGATCTTGAACTTCTGATCTTCTTATCTCAACCTTAAGGGCTAGGATTACAGGTGTGTGCCACCATGCCCAGGCTGAGTTTGCTTTTCCATTTGTATTCACCCCCCCCCCCAAATATGTAGTTAAAGAGACCTAGATCTGGAAATATGTTTTTCTATTATTCAGTCTGCCTCCCTTCTTTCAATAATCACAATTTGAAAGATAAGTTTCAATGAGGTTTATCTGGAATCACAAAGAAAGAAAAAAGAAAAGAAGAATGAGAAAGAAATTATATTAGTACAATATATCACTTTCGAAATATTTTCTGCTCTGTTTTATTGACAATTGTCTCTCAATCCTTTAATGATGACATTTCTCATACCCCGTAACACCTGGCTGCTAAATGTTTTTTTTTTTTTTTTGACTGTTCAACTGTCATTACATTACAAAGCAATGTTTCCTTTCTACTTAGGAGTCTTGTTTACTATAGCTTCTATTTTACAATAGCATGGTTTGCCATAGATGTTTAAAATTCTTCTTAATTGTGATGCATTGTATTTGAAGGTTTAATTTTGTACACCTGGAACACTTTATATTATTATTTTTAATAATGCTGCCTTAGTGTTCTGTCTTGTCTTTATATCTGTAACTGCAACTATACACACCAAGCACCTCCATCTGTGATGTTTGATCTGAGCCTGAACCATCTTCTAAAGATCCTGTCTTGGGTATTTATTTGTGTCTGTTTCTGACAGAAGTTGGTCTCTGTACCCACTACAGCACCACCTATGTCTCTGAGGTTGTCTGTACCCACGACAGCAGCACCTATGTCTGAGGTTGTCTATATACCCACTGAGGAACCAATTATGTCTGAGGTTCTCTTCTTTTTCCCTACTCTTATTTCTGTGGTGCTTTTGTGTTAAGTTTTCATGCTCAGGCCGGTTCTGGCTTGTCTGCCCAGAACTCTGCCGCTTTTCACTCTCCAGCTCTGTTCTTTCTTTTCTCTCTCTCATCCCTGTGCTCCCCTATAACTTCCTGATACCCCAACTGATGGAGGTGGGTCTTGTAATAATAAAGAAACTGCCTTGGCCCTCACAGGACAGAAAATTAGGTGGGTGGAGAAAACAGAAGAGAATTCTGGGAGAAAGAAGCTTAGTGAGGGGGTCGCCATGATTCTCCCGCTCCAGACAGACGCAGGTTAAGATCCTCCCTGGTAAGCCAGCTTGTGGGCTACACAGAATATTAGAAATGGGTTAGAACAATATGTAAGAGCTAGCCAATAAGAAGCTGGACCTAGCCGGGCCAGGCAGTGTTTGAAAGAATACAGTTTCCGTGTAATTATTTCTGGGCATAAGCTAGCCATGCAGGCGGCCGGGTGCCGGGGACGCAGCCCCGCTGCTCCTAATGCATCACCCAACTTTGCTAAAGCTTTGATTCCTGACTGCTTACGTTTGCTTGATTATTGGGGAGTTAAGCTGGGAGTAGACTGTTGTAATTG
>NW_026067904.1:15191063-15221063 GCF_014885135.2 Alexandromys fortis
AAAAAAATAAAATGCATATGAAATCATTAATAGTTAATAAATGAGCTCAGCTAGGTGACAGCTAATGCATATCCTACTTTCAATCAAATATGAACAATGAGTTTTCTGCTACATTCTTTGAGTTCAAATCTCAGATTTGTTTCCATTTTTGAAATGTTACTTAAGAGTATTTATTATCTGCATCCTTAAAAATCTTTATTGTGATGTTGAAAATTATAATTTTCCTTTAATTTTAAAATTCATTCTTTGACTTCAACTCTTTCCTCCCAATTCTGTGTCCCCAACCTCATCTATATACTTACACACAGTCACAAATATGTTCATACATAAGATAGAGGATAAAACACAATGGACTCATATTAGGTTATCGATAGAGGGTCTACCACCCAGTTTCCTATCAAAATTGTCAATTATATTCATCCTAATATGGTGCATTTCTCTTTAGTTTTTATTGAATTGATTTCCAATTTGTGCCTTTGCTACAGGAATCTGCAAAAAAATGGAGAAATGGAGATAAAAGAAGCATGGGCTTTGTCCAGTCAACTGTCAATGACCAGTGACTCTAAAATTGTTGTTTCCCGTGATGAAATATTGTTTACAATTTTAGAGACTGTTCCCTCTGTGCTCAGAATTCTCTTCATCATCTGCCTCCCTATTAAATAAATGCAAATGAAGTTTAAGTTTACTGAGAGAAAAATAATCGTGAGAACAAATCCTCTGAAAACAAATTCTAAAATCAAATATAAACTGCCCTTCACACAATTGTATTTTATCAATGTATTGCTTATCTCATTACAAGTAACAATGTAATTTTATAAATAAGTGATTTGAATAATATCACATACAGAACATAGAGAACATCAATTGTAATCAAGAATAGATCATGTCAAATATATATCTAAATTCTGATTGGTTCTTGCCTTGGGATGTGAAGGCAATAAAAGTAAGATGACAAATATGATTTCTTTGGAAAAAGTAAAATTATTATTTTTGAAAACATGTTTGCTTTTATTTTGTGTTCACATTCAAGTATAGTTTATGCTTTTAGTAAAGAAAACATTTAGTTAAAAGAATAATGTTGATAGAGGAAGTCTAAAATGGTTTAAAGCATAGCACATATCTAAAGACCATGTGTACTTACAGGAATTTAAAGTTTGTGTAAAATTTCAACCTCCATTTATTTGACACAGAAAATTTGTTGTTTGTATGGTATTATTGGTAGACAATATTATTCTAATTTTAAATATGGTGGTCTTAGAATATATTAGCTGTCAGTATCACGTTACACAATCTAAGAAGTGCAGAACTGGCTCCAATGCTACAGAGAAGTGTTTGGGAAAGTGGTGTAGAAGATGTTTTTGCTTGAGTGCAACTGTTTCTGAATGTAGAGCATTTGCATCAGGACACATTGTCCCATGAGTACTTGCTTTATAGTGAGTGATAAGGAAGACAAGTGATGAAGAAGGATAAAAGGCAATTACTCCACTGCTCAGCCAACCAAACTAGTATTGCTGACCTCATGAAACAACAACAACAAAAAAATACTTTCAAAGATAGTCTTTTCATGCTCCTCTGATCAGGAGGTAAAATGTTCTAGAATCCTTTCTATTGCCTTGATAAAGTACTCTGCAGAAAGAAAACAATTTATTTAGCTTCCATATCTGGGTCACAAGAAAGACAAGGCAGGAACCTGGAAAAGAACACTGCTTGCTGGTGGCACCCTGGCTTTCTCATGTTAAGCAAGCTTTCTACCACAACCCAGGGCCTTGTGCCCAGGTCAAGATGCCTACAGTTGTCTCAGTCCTCCTCCATCACATAATTGTGCCAAGTAGAGCGTGTGGTGGCTTTGTCCACAGTGAAGGTGTGACTAAAGTATGTCCTACCTGTCCATGACTCCTCATATTCCCTTCCCCTGCCAGAGTACTTCTTATTCCTCCCCTTCCTTAATCAGAGTTTGTACCTCACATTCTGTTTTGTTCAGAAGACATCATTTCACCCAGTCCTCCTACTAATAGCTCCACCTCTTATAATCTATTTCAAACATTTCATGAGGTCTTTCATTGAGATCGTGTGGCTGGAATGAGATATATCAATACTATCTCGCTATTTTTCCTTCTAAGATATTGGAATCAGAACCTTACATAGTCTAGAATTCTCCTTTTCTATATCCAACCCAAGCCGTGCTCCTTTTGTAACCACTAACAAAACCGTTAGTTTCTTAGTCAGTACTTATGTCCTTTTCCATATCTCCTTACTAACAGAGCTTGGATTTTGGTGGATACACAAGTGGTTGTCTTCGAAACCAATGTATGCCTAGCATTTAGTATGAATGTGTGATACAATTCTGGACACTAAGGTATAGGAGGAGCAAATAAAAGATGCCTGATATGAAATGATGTCAAAGGTCATAGAAGTAGCTTCAAAGAAGAAGGAGGCATTTAGAATTCAACCTTAATTTTATTTCATTGATATTGGCATTCCTTTATGATCTGATATAATCATATTTTATGAACACTGCTTATTGTGGATATAAGGTAGTTTGACCTTATTGGCATAGGTATGACCTTGTTGGAGGAAATGTGTTTCTGTGGGGGTGAACTTTGAAGTCTCCTATACTCAGCTACACTCAGTGATCCAGACCACTTCCTGTTACCTTCAGGATCAAGATGTAACTCCATCTCCACTTTTAGCTCCTTTTCCAGCACCATATCTGCCTTTATTCTGCCATGTCTCACCGTATGAAAATAGATTAAAACTCTGTAAGCCACCCAATTAAATCTTTTCCTTCATAAGAGTTGCCACTGGGCATTGGTGGTGCATGCCTTTAATCCCATCACTCGGGAGGCAGAGGCAGGCGGATCTCTGTGAGGCAAGCCTGGTTTATAAGAGCTAGTTCTATGATAGACTCCAAAACTACAGAGAAACAATGTCTCACAAAACAAACAGAAATGAATAAATGAAAAAGAAAAAGAGTTGCCATGGTCATGGTGTCTCTTCACAGTAATAAAAACCCTACCTAAAACAGAAGTTGGTATCAGACATTGGGCTTTTTCTGTGACTGGCCTGACCATGCTTTTGTTTGGAGGATTTGGACTCTGGTACTTTGTGGAACTAGTGGGAAGCATGGAAAACAGCGGTGCTGAGCATGATTTGAACTGTGGAGAGGCTGGTTCAAGAGGTTGCAGATGGGAAGAATTTTAGTATATTGCTCAGAGATCTTTCTTGTAATATTTTGGTGAAGAAAGTAGCTTCTTTTTGCTCCTGTTTGAAGAATCTGCCTGAGTAAAGAGATTTGGATTAATTCCTTTGGCAAAGGATATCTTAAAACAGCCTAAGTGTAGACTTCATTGTGTTTGCTAGTGTTCATGCTTATAAAGATTTATAAAGAAAAAGAGCAAGCCAAGGAGAAAAGGAGCACCAGGAAGCAAAATGGAACTAAGTCCTGTGTTCAAGAGATAAACAGAGTAAGAAATGAACAAAGGGAGTGGTAAACTCAGGGCAAGATCCCACCAGTTTAGTTCCCACCTTGTAAAAGGAATTTTAAAAAAAGCTTACAGCCAGGTGTGGTGGTGCATGACTTTAATCCCAGCACTTGGAAGAAAGAGGCAGGCAGATCTCGAAGTTTGCAGCCTACTGAGAAAGTTCAGGGGAAGCCAAGTTTAGGCAGTGAAGATCACAACTGAAAATCGGAATCTGGTAAAGATGTAATTGAGTGAGCTCCAGCAAGCAGCACAACTCGGCAGCTTCAGTCATGTGGTTTCATAAAAGAAATGGGTTATAAATTTTCCTCGGAAAATAAGAAAAGTCACAGAGGCCAGGCATGCGTCAGAGGTATCCATGAATGCAGGCCTAGAAAGGCCGTTTTGTGAAGCTGCGATGTGAAGCCTGGATTGCCTTGGAGACTGCAAGATGTTGGAGATGCCAGAGTCATAGGATAAGCTGAGGAAAGCTGCTTTCAGAGGGCGAAACCCGTCCAAGAGAAAGAAGTGTGTTTTAGTAAACAAAGCTGAAAGGAGTTGGAGATCTAAAGAGCATCTTGACATCAGATATAGAGATGCAGAGTTTGTAGCTGTCCCAGCTGGTTTTTGTTCTTCCTTTGGTCCAGTGTTGCTCACTATGCTCTTTCTCTACGTTTAGAACAGCAATTTATGTCCGTGCCATTACATGTTGTAAGTATGTGATCTGCTTTTTGACTTTTATTTTACAGGGATTACAGGTAAGAGATTGTATGAGTTGTCAAAGAGACTTAGAACTTTAGCCTTTTAAATAAGTTTGATACTATTAAAGACTATGAGGACTTTTGAAGTTGTACTGAATGAATTTTGGCATTTTGATAAGGCTACAAGCCTTTGGGCACCAGAGAGTGAGATGGTGGTTTAAAAGAAATGACCCCCAAAGAGAGTGGCACTCTTAGGAAGTGTGGCCTTTTGGAGTAGGTGTGGCCTTGCTGGAGGAAGTGTGTCACTGTGGGGGTGGGCTTTCAAATCTCCTATGCTCAAGCTACTCTAGTGAAAGAAACCACTTCCTGTTTCTCATAGGATCAAGATGTAGTTCCTTCTCCACTCTCAGCTATTTCCTGAGTACTGTATCTGCCTTCACGCCTCCATGTCCTGCCATGATGATACTGGACTAAACCCTTAGAACTGTAAGCCACCCAGAGAATGGACTAAGCCCTTAAAACTTTAAACCACCCAGAGAATGGACTAAGCCCTTAAAACTGCAAACCACCCAGAGAATGGACTAAGCCCTTAAAACTGCAAACCACCCAGAGAATGGACTAAGCCCTTAAAACTGTAAACCACCCGGAGAATGGACTAAGCCCTTAAAACTGTAAACCACCCAATTAAATCTTTTTTTCATAAGAGTTTCTGTGGTCAAGGAGTCTCTTCACAGTAATAGAAACCCTAACAAAAAGCAAGATGGATGCTTTCTGATTGCTTGTTCCACAATACATGCATTATGTAAATCTGCATAGATATCAGCATCTCTACAAAGAGATAACTTGTATTACATATAGACATATACTACATGTACTAAGTATATAATATACCTAATGTGTGTGTGTGTGCCACACATCATCCATATAGTATTTTGAGCAACCTATACTTGTCCACATATTATCTTTTAATATTGGCACACCTAGCATTAGACCAGAAGTGTGGCCTAACCCTGGTGTAGGAATTCACAATAGGTAATTTAATAGTAATAATAATTCATAACTCTTATTTTATTATTGTCTTATATCATCAATTCTAATGTTATTAATGATGAAATTCTTTTTTCCTCATCTTTGTGCTGTCCTGTGCTTAAGCTCTCAAGAGGCTCTCATGCTTTTTGAACACTCGGGACATTTTGTGCTAATGTGGAGACTCCACCACTGAGTCCATCCTGTCATAAGGAAGACTGCCACATGTGCTCTTCATGATCAGTGATGTATTATGGACTTGAGTGGCATGGCTTTACAGCACAGAGGAATTTAGTTTAAGCTCTAAGAGCTGTGCCATTTCCTTGGGTTATACAAGTTAATATTAAACATTTTCTACACTTTGTGTCAAGCGCCGAACACGTACAAGTTCAATTGATCTTGACCTTTCCAAATGTTCGCAGTAAGTGGGACTTCCATCCTCTGGCACGCTGAAGCCTCCAGACATTTGGTTCTTCTGTGTCTGTCACCCCTACATATAACCTTTCAGTGCATCCTGTCACCTCTTTGCTAGGTCACCCCTCACTGGGACTGAAACAGCAACCTCGTGGTCTTTCAGTTTCTGTTCTCTTCATCCCAGAATTCATTATCTCTACATAAGACAGAGTGAACTTTTTCAAATGCCAATTACACCATGGTGCTGGCCTGTGGTAACCTCCAGCAGATTCGGGGCTGCAAGGGCATCCACTTCCCTGCCTGCCCCAGTTCACATCTTACAGCCTATTCCCGCTTAACCACGCTGCCCTTTCTCCCTTTCCCCACCATCCTCAGCAACCAGGCCTTGCTGTTTTTCACAGAGCTCCTGCTCACATTCAGCTTAGAAAGTCAAATGCTAAGAAAACTGTGATCCAAGAACATCACATGCCTCCCCCTTTCCTTTCTGCATTTATTAGTTTTATGTTTCCGTGTGAATTGCTACTTTCTCTATTCACTTGCTCCTGACACTGCTTGCAGTGTTCTTACATAGGCATTTTGGTTAATTTTACCACTTTCCTTTAGTGTCCAAATCACCTGCCGGATGACATCAGGTCTCCTGAGGTGCACACCCTGGGGCTATTCATCATTTGTGTATCTTATCATGTTAGCTGTTAAGCATAGACAAATTTGTAATCCACTCTAGTGAAGGGTTTTCAAGGCTTGTTCCTCTGAAGGGAATGTCTGGCATATGCATGTCTTATACAGGGCACACTGTTTAGCACAAAGCCAGGAACTCAGGGCACCTGTGATGAGGGAGCAGTGTTTTCGAATGTGCATACTTGCACATGCACAAGCAGATAAAAAGATGTGCACAGTTTGCACAGCTTTTATTTGCATGCTGTGAAACCAGAACTTGTATCAGCCACAGGGCACTGCTGGATGATTTCCATGTCTAGGTTCTCCATTCCTTGCCAAAGGAAGGTAATTGTTATTGGGAACCTTAAAACATTTTCTTGGCTTAAAAACTTTGAAGATTAGAATCAGGTTGTAATTTTACCATATTTTATGTTATACTGACTTTTATTCTTGATGGTAGTTTAATGCCAGAAATAATTTTATTTGGGCATTGACTTTATTCTGGCCACCTGTGGAGCATAACATTTAACTTGTGCTCAAAATATCTTCATTTTCTACAGGCTAGGATGCAGCAAGAATCAGCTCTGAAGTTGTGCAGCATCATGCCCAGCTTTCAGGCACTAAGCATCAAAATCAGGACTTCCTGCACAGAGGAAAAGCACTTTAACAACTGAGCTATATCCCAGTCCAGTTTTGAACAGTTCTTTAAAGTTGATACGGTTCCTCGTGGAGTATTATGTGAGAGGTTCCAGGAGAACATAGCAGTCAAATTAGGAACTCCAAGCAAATTATCTTTGAGAGGCTCATGGATATGATGGCTTTGAAGATGTAAAGACATGCCTATAAAATTAAACCTATCAGAATGCAAAGACGCTTTCCAAAAGTGATGCTTCATTAAATTCCCCATCTGATTTGTCATTTCCAGAATGACTATGCGAACTGATCCAGTTCACATTGCTCTACTGACGATACCCTGTCATGCCTTCCATAAACAGAGATTATTTGCCACAATAAGGAAAAGGTGTTAAAAGGAACCCCCAAATTTGATGTATTTTTTTTCCTTTTAGAAAACTTTTTTAAAAAAAAAAGAGTGGTGGAAAATTAAGTTAAAAAATAGTTTTAATGGCTAAAGACACATGTGTGAGTGGTTGTCTGCATTCCGGAGAAAGGTGCAGTTTTCTCCACTCTCTCACAGTTCCCTGGGGGATTTGTTTCACTTGCAGGTGAGAATTCTACAGATGGAGAAACAAGCTGTCTGTCATTCTTCTTTGCTTCATGAGTTCTCTGGAGATACTGCTGCATAATTGGTCACCAGTACCAACGACACGCTATAAACATATGGGACATCTTCCATACTTATTCCAAGAATAGCAAGCTACGGCTGGTTTTCTCAGGTGTGCCTAAGGTTTCTAAAAAAACTTAACTCTAGGTCAGTTTGAGACAGAATCCAGCTGTGATTTTAGTTATGTTCTTGTAGAGATTAGGAAACAAAAGAGGCTCAAAAGACTGGAAATTTAGTAGCTGGAGAGATGGCATATACATGCATATACACACACACTCACACACTCACTCACACACACACCTACACATGAATAATAAAATATTTTTAGAAAGATAAGCAATTTACTGGCTATTGGGCATGTATATAATTTGTTAAGGTACTGGGATTTAAACCTGGGTCTTGTTTCCTATGAGCAAGAAATATTCTATATTGATGACCCTTTGTCTGTGTTTCTACTTCTTTTACTTTCTCCTTTTTGAATTTCTTTCTTATTTGTTATTTGCTCAAAAATAACTTTAGGGCCTAATTTCAAAATCAATTTTATTGCTGATGTATTTAATATATTTATTATATAAGATAATAGATGTTTTAGATAAAAATAAATATTCTCTTATGATACTAACTTAAGTTTGTTTATATTCTCCAACATAGGAAATTTAAAGATCTTCTGCAGAATATATGGTATTAGAAAATAAATAAAAGCACAAGCTTACTTTTGAAGCATATTTTCATCAAGCACTGTAGAACTTTGAACATCGTGAGGACTTATAAATGGTTTTGCTCGCTCATCCTTTTATGCTTGGAAAAAACTGAACTCTAAGTCCTTAAAATGTATTCAAAGCAATGATTCAAACAACCAGAAATAAAACCCAGTCTCAAATCTAAAAATAACTTATTTAAGTTCAATAGCTTTAATTTTTTAAAATTTAAAACTAAAGAATTTCTTACAAGACTATTGTATTGACATCATTTATATTCTCTTTTTTTCTTCCCTCCAACACTTCCCTCCACACTCTCTATCAAATTCCCAATCTCTATTCCTTTTTTATTGTTTATTCACTTACAGGCAATTTATTTATTGTGGTGATGGGAAACAAGTTAGATTTATAATTCTTTTTTTCTTTTCTTTTTTATTACTTTGTAAATAATATCAATCAAAATTCCTACTTCCTCCCCCCTCCCACTTCCCTCCTGCTCCCCCACACACCCTCCCTCCCACCTCCTCCAGTCCTAAGAGAGGGCAAGGCACCCTGCCCTGTGAGAAGTCCAAGGCCCTCCCCACTTACATCGAGGCTTAGGAAGGTGTGCATCCAAAGAGATTAGAATCCCAAAAAGCCAGTACATGCAGTAGAGACAAATCCCAGTCTCATTATCATTGGCCCCTCAGTCTGCTTCAGTTGTCAACCACATTCAGAGGGTCCAGTTTGATCCCATGATTGTTCATTCCCAGGCCAGCTGGAGTTGGTGAGCTCCCATTGGCTCAGTCACACTGTCTCGGTGGGTGGACCAACCCCTTGTGGTCCTGACTTCCTTGCTCATATTCTCCCTCCTTCTGCTCTTCAACTGGACCTTGGGAGCTCAGTCCAGTGCTCTGACGTGGGTTTCTGTCTCCGTCTCCATCCATCACTGGACGAAGGTTCTATGGTGATATTCAAGATAGTCATCAGTCTGACTACGTGACAAGGCCAGTTAAGCACCTCTCCTCCAGTGCCCAAGGTCCTAGCTGGGGTCATTCCCGTGGACACCTGGGAACCCTTCGAGAGCCAAGCCTCTTGCCAACTCCTATATCTTGATTCCTTTTTAAATAATCATTTTAAATAATCACACACACAAACTACTCAGTCTATTTAGCATTGCTACTGTGTACATATGCCTGACCACTTTGGGGTTTGGATAGCTTATTAGGGGGCTTGTCTCAGGAGAAGTTTGTTTTTTACTTTTAGCAGTCACTGACTCTCTGTAGCTCTTCCTCTAGGGTTGGGACCTTGTGAAATCCACCCCATGCACATTTGCTAACAGCAACTTATAAAATTTTCATTTAGTTACCATCTAAAATGTTCCTCTCTTTCCTTATTTGAGACTGTTCTCTTGAGCTTGTCCAACACAAAGAGAAGAAGTAAAAATGTCTTGATAACGAGCTGAAGACTGTGGCCTGAGAATTCTGTTCAGCTTTGCTATTTATATCAAGTTTTACTGTATCACTTACATAAATTAATGAATAAAATCAAGGGACAATGGGATAGACTAAATAAAAGACTTTATTAAAGATTTTTAATTATAAATTTTTATTACAATTCAGTGTGTGTGCCTGAATGTGCGTGTGTATATGTGTGTGTGTGTGTGTGTGTGTGTCTGCATGTGTGTATGTGTGCCAGGGAAAGCTGTAGAGGTCATACATAGCACAACCTTTAGGATTCATCCCTCTCCTTTCAGTGTGTAGATCTTGGGGAACGGACTCAGGTCACCAAGTTTAGGAGCAATCCCTTCGGCCTTCCTAGCTATCTTGCCTGCTCCTAAAAGTTTTTTTTGAGTAAATATGAAAATATACACTATTTGAACATGTCAGCATAGTTCTTACATTAGTATGTGTCCAATCTGCACAGCGAGTCTTTAGTCCTCTTCTACAGTCTCCACATGAATTGGAGTGATTGTCTGTGTTTCTGCTATTTTAGAAAAATGCTTCAGTCATTGTTTTGCCTAAGTGGCCTAGTTCTAAAAGAAGACTTTAGGTTGCTAAGGGAAGCAACAACAAATAAGATATGACAGATCATAAGAAAAGAACTTTCGTTGGACAGCTTTTCCTTACTCGATATCTGTTAAGTGAGCTTATTTATAGAAAAGCTTAATAAGCCAAATCCTTGATAAGCAAGGATGGCACGTTTTCATGAGACTCTCTGGTTAGGACTAAAAGAAAACTCCCCATGCCCTTCTGGCTGGACCTCCATCAATATCTTAAAAGGTTTTTGCTGCTTTGAAACACAAGATTGGTTTTCTGACAGTGATTTATATACTAATATGGCTGGCTTATCGGCTCTTTTTCATAATCATAAACCTGTTTAAGTTTGGGCAGTAGAGGTAAACATGTCAATATAAAACATAGTGGCCCTAAGAGAGATATTTTACATGTGAGTGCATGGCCAGCGCTAGCAGCACCTAGATGTAAAACAATGGGCAGAAAGAGAGGTTAGTTCATCAAGTACCCTTAGCACACTAGAAACACACTTCAAGCTATTATTTTTAGGTTATTTGGAACAAATTAAAGGGTACTGTGAGATATCACTAATGGTTTGGTGCTTCTGGTAGGACAATTAATTTGTCACTCTTTCAAACAAAGGGGTAACTTTTCAAGGAGAAGCTGAAATCACGGCAGGGAAGGACAGCATGGAGGTAATCAGACCTTTCTTAAACCATAACTAACAAATCAGTTTTGACTCAGATATTGCATGACCCTCTCCAGAAAGGCCTAGTATACAACAGAGTCATGGAAACCCTTTCAGCTTGTGGGATTCTCATTAACCTCCACTGTGACCCCATGTGATTTCTCAGCACCTTCCATCCAACCATACCCAATATACGACGGAGATGAGTTTGGTAGGTGTGAGGCGATCCATCTCACTATGTGCCAGTGGCCACTCCAGCTTCCATTTGGCCCTGCTGTACTTCAGCTGACGGAGGTAACCATAGCAGTCTTGGAATTCTTTCCCCTTTTCCTCCACTCGAAGTGTTGTAAGGAGGCCGCTTGTTTGTTTCCTGGCTGCCCCACAGCTTAGACCCAAAATAATCACACAGAAACTATATTGTTTAACACTGCTTGGCCCATTAGCTCCTAGCTTCTTATTGGATAACTCTTACATATTAATTTAACTTATCTCCATTAATCTGTGTATTGCCGTGTGGCTGTGGCTTCTCATGTCTGGCTCTAGTGGGGCTATATGGCTTCTCTCTGACTCCGCATTCCTTCTCCCAGCATTCAGTTTAGTTTTTCCGGCCTAGCTAAGTTCTGTCCTGCTATAGGTCCAAATGAATGTCTTTATGCATTAATGGTAATCACAGTATATAAAGGGAAATCCCACATCATCAAAGGAAAGTGTGCATGAGTGCATTAGAAAAGTTGTGCTCCAAAACACGGGGAAGGTAAGAAATGACAGAGGATGACTGCACTAAGTTAGACTTGCTTTGAATCATTCAGTTTTAAGAGGACTTTTGGCCTAATCACTTTCAGATCGGGGATAAAAATGTCAAACAGGAGATATCAATCTTGAACCATATGTAGTAATCTCAAAAGCACCTACTTTACATGTAAATCAATAAAACAAGTAGATGTAAAAATATCTTTTATATTTATTTATCTGTTGTATGTAAAGGAGAAAGTGCCCAGCATATGCAGGAAGGTCAGTGAACAGCTTGCAGGAATAGGTTCTCTTCTTCTATGTAGGCCCCACATGTATGAATCAGGTCCTTGGGCTGGCGTGGCCGGTACCTTTATCTTTCGAGCCATCTTTCCAGCTCCAATTTTGAGTTCTTCTCTTCCACAGTAGGAAAACACCCAGAGTTTAAATATGGACTTCCAAGTCCATGGTGCTGAAAGAGAACTTTTCTTTCCTTATTGTCTAACTAAACCAGCACACACTTACTTCCGTAGTCCCTGTGCAGTCCAGGATTCAGGTACCTCATCACAGGTTTCCCCTCCTTCATGCTCCATGACAACAACCCCACATGTCCCTCTCATCCTAAGCAGCTCACAGGCTCTCTGTCATGGCCCCTAACGCCCACTCCACTGCCTTCTCATTCAGAGTCTTCCTCTCAATATACCTTGCTTTTATCCATTCTTAACATATTTTCTAGAATAATCACTCTAACACAAATTTCTGATATAGTACAAGATGTAAATTTAATTTTGCAAATCAACTTGAGAATAAAATAGGAAGTCTACTGTATAACAGATTCTTCTCCTTACGAAGCTTACACGAATGTATCTCATCGGACATTGTCCTGCGTTCCCTTTCTGAATTGCTCAGTGATACCAGACCTTGTCAGCCTCTTCCATGCACTTAAACCTGATGTACCTTTCATCTGTCTTGCTTGCTAATGATTGTCACCCAAGTGCCTATGCATGCTGTCAGGCTTAGCTCCAGGCTCCTCTGCTCTGTACAAATCTTGGATGCTCCTAGGCAACTGACAGTAACTCGCCTTAAGTTCCGTCTGCATCTGGTCTGTAACTTCACCATTGGAACAACAAATTGCCTTATCTTTTTAGTCAGGATGCCTGTTTCCATTCTGGACATCATAAAGGCACGAACTGATTTTCTTCTTCTATATTTTTATCTTAAAGAGCGAATAGAGAAGTTGAATAAAGGACACATGTTGCACAATTTTGCAGAAGAATGGAATTTGTCAAATAATTTTCTCTCTGAAAGCCAGAACAGATAAACATGATGCATTTTAAGGAATGTGATTAAGATAGAATAATTCCACATTCTAATCACATAATGCATCTGGAGTCTTGGCACTAGGATGCTCAACTTGTGACACAACTCGCTGACAGTGACATGCTCAGGGTAACAAGAGCATCGTTTCCTGCTGGCTGTCAGACAATTATCAGTTGTCATCTTGTCTATAGAGAGGAGACACCTCACATCCAGGTATTTATTTAATACATGTCCCGAGACCTCCAGGCTGTAGGAGAAGTGTGCGGTTTATTTTCCTGAGGTATTGAGTTTATGCTACTCATCTTTTCCCCCTACAGTAGGCTAGGTATAAGTCTCAAACAGAGTTTGATTGTAGCAGGTGGATGGTGAATTTGCTGATTGGATATCACAGAGCCGGAAGATTTTTACATTTGCAGAAAACAAGCATTGCGTTACCCAAGAGTCAAATTTCTTTGATACGAAGCAGCACATTTCATTATAAAAGACAATATCGACTGACTTTGATTTGAAAATTTCTCACTTGACGAATGGCTTCTTTTTTTTAAGTTGCTATTTCATCATGGTTTTGAGATACTAAATTTGTGAATATAGATGTAATGATACCAAAATAATTTATTTTGGCACCTTTCTGAGCTAGAGAATTTTCAGGATTTTCTCACAAACCATCTGTGTGAGAAATTTTTCTATTACTGTAACAAACCCTTCATAATCATTGTATCAACTAAAAACCTGTTTTTTTCTACAGGAGGTTTTAATTGTGAATACTTAGTTTGATGCATTTTGTTACTTAGGAATGGTGTTGGTGTGTGTGTGTGTGTGTATTTTTCCAGGGATCTCCTGTTTCTGCATGATAATCAGTATAATTGCAGGCAGACTGCCATGCCGAATGGGGATTTATGTGAGCCCTGGGTATATGCACTCTTGACTTCATGTTTGTTCAGAAAACATTTTATCTGGGGGTGGAGAGATGGCTCAGAGGTTAAGAGCATTGCCTGCTCTTCCAAAGGTCCTGAGTTTAATTCCCAGCAACCACATAGTGGCTCAAAACCATCTGTAATGGGGTCTGATGCCCTCTTCTGGTCTGCTAGCATATACACAAGCAGAATATTGTATTCATAATAAATAAATAGATATAAAAAAGAGAGAAAAAAACACTTTATCTGCTAAGCCACTTCTCAGTCTCCTAATTTCTTTTAGGTCTTTGCTGAGGCAGTCTAACATGGTGGGAAGATGGGGTAGAAAAATTTCTGTTCACCTCCTAGCACTGGGAAACATTTAGACAGCATCCTTCTTTGTCCATGGTCCCGTCACCTTTGTCAACACCTAAACTCCATATATCTTTAAAATGTTTGAATTGACAATTTAAAGAAAATACATTCATCCTTCTAATGGGCTTTGGGAGGGGTAACCAATAGACCGAAGTAACGTAAAAGCCCAGCAGAGGAGTTAATTTTGTAGGAAGCTTATCTTCCCAGAAATGTTTGATGAAGTGCTAGTGCACTTTGCTCTGTGCCCCCTCCACCCTCCATGCCTCCAGAAGTAAGAGGGAGCTGGAAGAAAAAGAGTAGTGTCAGGCAGATAGCTCTCTTTCTCTTCCTGTCATGTTCCTGCCTTGTGTACAACCAAGTTGAGAACAGATGAGAGACAGAGGGTCTTTAAAATTTCATAAAGTTTGCGATTTCAGTTATTTTGCCTGAATATAGTTGTTCCTTGGATGTGTTTGGATCCACTAAAGGAAATAAAAAAAAAACTGGGGACCTTTGCAGAATTCAAACATGGACAGCGAGCTGTGGCTCTGATTGAGGAGATGAAAAAGTCATCCCTGACAGCCCGGCTGTGCTAGTTAGAAGGAAAGTGTGCATTTATTTTCTAGATGCATCCTATGAGCCCCGCATGTGTGAACTTTCTGCTGGCAACTGTGGCTTGGAGTACCTGAACCTAATGTTGCAACAAAGAAAAGGAGTCTGTTATACAAATTTCAGGCTCACCGAGCAAACTGGACTTAATTTATACAGGATGGTAATTCTAAGTACTGGTCTTAAACATACACAACTAACTACCACATGGAGCATGTACTACTAAGAACACTTTCTTCTAAGTGACTACTGAAGTAAATTTTATGATGAATTCATTGTTTAAGTATTTCTCAGCTTAAATTTCCAGTATGTTTTAAATACAACATTTTGTTTTTGTCTAAAATGTTTATATTTCTGTAATATGGGAATTGGAGGGATAATTTTCATTAAAACTGTATTGTATTCATCCATAATTTAGAGCATAGTTATGAGGCTCAAATGAGCTAATGGTTCATATTATCATTTCTGGCAGCTAAAAACTGTTAGGGACCATAAATGCTACTATTACTCTCCAAGTGCTAACAAGTACTCTGTACCTGTGACACACAATACTTTTGCCTTTACTGCCTTTCAGCATAAGGAATATCAAGATTAAAAAGTTTCTAAAACATCAGTTTAACACATTCTATTTTTTTCTGTTTTGAATATGTTTTGAATATTAAAAACCATTTGATTACAGCTTTTATGTTTGTGTAAGTACGGAAAGAGAAATCTGATGATGTCAAAGAAAGACCCGCATTTTACCATTATGTAGAATCTTAAGTGTGAATATATAATATGAACATTGACTAGTCCATTATAAAACAGTTCTTCAGTATAGCAAGCCAGTACAGTGAAGACGACTGGGAGCATGTTACACTTGGGAAAAAAAATACAATATATCAGTCTTTCTAATCTCTCAGCCTTTTCCTCAGTGAACAGCATTGATAGAACGTGTTTGCTTGAATAACACACTGCATTCCATAGAGTCTTTATTAACATGAGTTCTGCTATTTGACATTTATTTAAAATTGTATCATATGTTCATTGGTCATGGATAATAAACACCTTTTTACATCACTTACATCAAACTTCAGTGCATCAGACTTTCTTGGACCTCCAGCCCCCAAATCATTCCATGGAGACTTACTATTAATTATGAGTGCTTGCCCTTAGCTTAGGCTTCTTGCTATTTTTTTTAACTTAACCCATTTCTATTAATCTATATGGCTGCCCAAGGTTCATTTACTTCATCTATGTACCGTCCATCTGTTTTCCTGCTTCCTCCATGTCTGTCTGTCTGGCACCTGGCTGGCTGGCCCCTGACTAGCTAGTTCCTTTTCTCTACCAGTCCTGTCTCTCTCTCTCCTCTGTCTAGCTATTGGTCATTCACTTTTTACTAGATCAATCAGGTGCCTTAGGCAGGCAAGGCAATCTTTATGTATTTAAACAAATGCAGCATAAAAAAGGTAATACATATTTAGATAGTTAAAAATTAATCTGCAACACAAACAAATGCAACACCTATTTTCAGTTAAAATCTTCTATTACACAACACACAACTACTTCTTGGTAGTGATCCATCAGTTCTTCCTCCTACTTTTTAATATTAACTTCTTAGAATACCCAAAGAAATTTACAGATAATAGTTTTCTAACTGTTTTGATTATTTCTAAAAGTGAAATTATGTTGACCATAACAAACATTTTGTGGTTTATCCCATTTCTTTCATGGCACCACCAATGTTGCAATTTTGTGAAATGTTTTTCCTTTTATCAATTTTTTTTGCAGTAATTTTAGAAAAAGGTGGTATTTATATTTTATCATACTAGTTGATATTTTTTGTAAGGCATAATCTAACTTACAAAGTTATTTTTTAAATTTTATTTGACATGTGTCTTAGTTAGGGTTTCTATTACTATGAAAAGATACCATGACCATTCAACTCTTATAAAGGCAAACATTTAATTGGAGAAGGCATATGATTCTATAGGTTTGGTTCAATATTGGCATGGCTGGAAGTGTGGCAGGGTGTAGGCAGACATGAAGCTAAATAGGTAACTGAGAGTTCTACTTCTTGATCCACAGGCAACAGAAGCAAATGTCACACCAATTTTAACAAGATCACATCTCCTTATAGTTTCACATCCTATGACCAAGCATTCAAACACATGAGTTGTTGAGGGTTATTCCTACTCAAACCATTACATTTCACTTGTAACCCCATAGGTATATAGACATAATATAATGAAAAAATACATTCAGTTCAACGTTAAAATTCATCAACTCTATAACAGTCTCAAAATTGTTTTAAAAGTCCAAAGTTCAAAGTCTCTTCTGATATTCGTGAAATCTCTCAACTGTAATCCTTGTAAAATCAAAATCAAAAAGCAGATCAGAATCTTCCAACTTATAATGGAACAGAATATACATTGCCATTTCAAAACATAGGGAAGCAAACATAGTGAGAAAATGCTGGACCAGTGCAAGACCAAAAACCAATTGTGTTAAACTCTTAATCTCCATGTCTGAGGTCAAAGTGCTTTTCATATCTCTAACTCCTTTCAGCTTTGTTGACTGAAACACTCTTTTCTCTTGGTTGATTCCCCTTCCTATTAGCAGCTTTCCTTGGCAGGTTTCTTATGACTCTGGCATCTTCAACATCTTGGGGTCTCCATTACAATCCAGGCTTCACCTTCATAGCCTCACTCAGTGATCTCTCTTGGCCTCCATGAAATGGCACTCCTGACACACACCTGGCTTTGGGAGCTTTTCTTATTTGTGGAGGGGGATTCCATAATTTCTTTTTTTGCAAAATGTTTTTGACTCTAAACCCAGAACCACATGGCCAAAGTTGTTATGATCTGTTGCTTGCTAGGGTTGGGGCACTGACCGTCATTCAATTACATCTCTACTAGCTTTCTGTTTTTGGTGGTTTCCTTCACTGCTAAACTTGGCTATCCTGAAATTGAACCTGTAGACCAACCTCAAATAGGCCATGCCTCTTGTGTTTTTGGATTGAAAGCATGGACCACTACACCTAGCTCTATGATTTTCTTTAGTTCCTTTCACAACCTGGAAGTTTAGCTGGGAGAGATTTTGTCTCTTTATTCCATTTGATATAAGGCTTTTCTCTAATCTGTTTATCTCCTAGAACACAGGATTTATCTCCATTCTACTTTCTGGTACCCTCTCCCCCTTTTATCCTCAAATTGGACATTTTGTATTTTTCCTTGCTTAGTTTGGTTCTTCTCATTATGGATCTACATAAGAGTGAGCACTAATAACCACAGGGCAGAGCCAATATTGGGCTGCTTTGAGATGTACTCTGTAAATTTAATCCAAAACTCTTCAATTTAGTCTCAGGCAGAATTTAGTACAATGGAAGAAAGCAGCCACATTCTTCCCCAAAATATTACAAGAACATTTTCTATGCCATAAAGTAACATTCTTCACCCTCAGCATCACTCTCTTTTGTGTTCCTACTAAGATGGACCATTTAGCCTCACTTAAAGGATTCAATTGTTTTTCTAATTCAAAGTCTCAAAATCAGCCTTCCTCCAAACAAAAGCATGATCAGGCCTATTATAGAAATACCTCAGTCTCTGGTATCAACTTCTGTCTTATTTAGGGTGTCTATTGTAAATAGACACTATGACTACAGCAACTCTTAAAAAGAAAAACATTTAATTGGAGTTGGATTATAGTTGCAGAGGTTTAGTCCATTTTTGGCATGTAGGCAGATATGGAACTGGGAAGGAGCTGAGAGTCCTACATCTTTATCTGAAGGTAGCAGAAGTGAATACCACACCTACTCCAACAAGGTCACACCTCCTAATAGCTCCACTCTGCATGTCCAAGCACTCAGGCACATGAGTTCATGGGTTCCGTTCCTGTTTAAGTCACTACAACATTCTTGCTCATATGACTTGCCCTTAACTTAAAGAGATATTAGTTTAATTTTTAATTAAGAGCAGGTAAAGGAAACTGTTGTAAAGCCCTATAAGCTGAATTCAATCCCCAATACTGAAATAATGGAATGAGAGAACCAACTCCTGCAAATTGTATTCTTGACTCCACAAGTGGACACACACACACACACACACACACACGGGGGGGGGGTAGGGGAGAATGACTTGATACTTTCAATCAATTTGTGTGTGGAGGGGACTTCTTTCTAGTTTCTGGTGCTGCTTTCCACGTTTATATGCCCTTCCTGAGAATCAGGACAGATTTAACCAGAGACCTCAAGTAGGAGTTTGTTTTCAACAATCCAAAAGTGGTTAGGAAAGAGATGATAATGGTGAGCTGAGAAGTTTCTTTACATTTTTGATGATGAAGGACAGGGTAATAGAATATTTAGGTTTCAGGGCTGACTCTGCTCCTCATTAGTGTTTAGATCAGGGTACTTGGTTTTTCTGTCCTGCTCTCTTCTGTGAGATGGAATAAGAGTAGGATGAAACCCAAGGGGTTGCTGTGGATCTTAACTGTGTTTAATTCTGTGACAAGATTAACATGTTCTTGGAAAAGGATGCCAGGATAGAGAATGAATGAATTTGCAGTAATTAGAAAATAATAAGGAATTAGTGATGAGGCATAAAGTGAACACTATTACCATCAATATTAATGCCACCTAACAGTCAGGACTGATTTTGCTTTCACACCCCACTAAACACTGTGAAAGCGTTATCTGAATTTCTGTTGTACTTCACCAAGAGCAAAACCATTTTCTTCATTTTACATGTGAAGAAATAAGTCTTTTAGTGTTAAGTAACTTCACTGGTAAGTCTGGGGTTTGAAACATGTTTTATTCATTCATATTGTAGAGAGGTCATTATCATATAGAATAGTCAATAAATTTCTCTAATGTCACAGGCATGACTCAAGGCTTTGTAAGCAAAACTAGGGTGGATGAATTGAACAGGAGGAGACCTGAGAAGAGGAGACTAAAAGCCCTTCCAAAGGTGACATGAAGAAATGGTCAACAGAACATAGAGAGAGGTTGGACAGTAAGGACACGGACAATGTGTGACTCTGGTGTACCAAATGGTAATGTTTTCTTTTTTAGCAGAACTTTTTTTATACTTCTTTGGAGAAAAATGTGATCTTTTTTAATAAATTCATGTAAACTCAATTTTAGATTTAGTTTTAGATTCAAATAAGAAAAAATGTGGGAAAATGAATTAATATTTCATGTGAATGATGCATCTCTTCAGGAATATATTTTATTTTGAACCTCTTGCATATTGTTGCACCCAGAGGGATATGAAGGGTTCTAGTCACTAGCATTGGCATCTTTCCCCTTGCCTTGTGCTCAGACTTCTCCCTGTAAAGTCCTTATTCAGTTGTATGGTGATTCTACTCAACCAAGATAGCTCTAGAAGGCTTATTTCTTTATTTGTTTGTTTATTATGTTTTACTGTGTGTGTATGTGTGTGTTTGTGGTGTGCATATGCATGTGTATGCAGACACCTTTAAAGGCCAACAAAGTTGAGCCTCTTGGAGCTGGAGCTACAGGTAATTGTGAGCTTCTAGAACTGAGCCCTAGAAATAGAATTCAGGACCCCTGAAAGAGCATGCACCCAATTTCTGAACTATGTTTCCGGTCCTTGAAAGATATTTTGTATAATCATTGAAATTCAATGTTATTCCTGTTATTCTTACCAAGACAGGGTGCATATCTTTGATGCTCATAGCCAAGAGACACGAGATCCTTGTGTCATATCAGAGCCTATGAGAGGATTCATGATGTCATTGGGACACTTCCTTTCATAGAAAAAGAAAATACTCTTAAACACACCTGTGCATCAATCACACTGAAGTGTGTGCATCCTTTGGAGAGCACACTGGTTGGTCAGAGATCATTGTCCTTTCTAGTCCTCCAACTTTTTGTGCCTCCTCCTGTCTTCTCAATCCACAAAAATCTTTGTAAATTTTAGGAACCTGGGATGATCAACTACTTCTTCCTCTTTCTGGATTCTCATCAAGAGCTAGGCTCTTAATAATTTGAAGATAGGTTCTCTTTGTTGTGAGATAAGGCTATTATACACTGTAAAGATGTGTCAGTCATATTGGTTTAATAAAATGATGATTGGTCAGTAGCCAGACGGGAAGTATAGGTGGAGCAACCAGACCAGAAGAATTATGGGAAGAAGAAAGGCAAAGTTCTAGTAGTCAACCAGATGTAGAGGAAGCAAGATGAGAATGCCTTACTAAGAAATGGTGCCAAGCCATGTACTAAACATAGTCAAGAATTACAGGTTATTTTAAGTTGTAAGAGCTAATTTATAATAAGCTTGAGCTAATATGCTGAACAGTTTATAATTAATATAAGCCTCTGTGTGGTTTTTTGGGACTGAACGGTTGCAGAACCAGGAGTGACAGAAACTTTTGTCAATATCTCTTAACTCCCAAACTTTACAAAAAGTTAACCTCTTAAACTTTTATATAAAATATAAATCTTAAGTATTTCTCTTAATATTCAATAGCAATTATTGAATAAGAGATAATATGCCATGCAGTTATATTTTTCTATTTCTCCTTTAAAACTTTTTTTTACTTTTTTCTAACACACATAAATATATAACTATATATTCTAGATTGCAAAAGTGAATTATATAAAACTGTAATTCAGAATATCTTGTGTTATTTTTGTTAAACATGGAAAATAACTGTTACATAAACTTTTTCATTATATAGAGTTGACAAGTATCCAGAATTTGGATTTGGAATATAAATCCTTGCTTATTACTAATGAAGCTCTGGGTTTGAACCTCAGTTCATAGGAAAAGAAAACAGGAGAATTGGAAGCTCAGTGTCATCCTTAGCTGTTCAGGTAATTAGATGCAAACTTGGGCTACAGGAAACCCTTTCTGTGGAGCATATTCAGAGTTTACAAATTCCAATGTGCTTTGCATACATCTTCAGGGTTAAAATTAATAATAAATTCATATTGACCTCCTGTTTCTCTCATATTTATGGAATTTTGCAAACTATATCCTGCAGACTTCGTTTGCCTATAACTGAAAGGGACAACAGTCTAAGCCACAGAGTGCGGCATGACATTCCAGCTCTAGACCTGAAGAAATGCATCAGAACTTAATTACTGAGTCTCCTCAGAGAGAATATTTCCTTTGCTGTTTTAACTTTGTCTATCCATTTTCATCATACTGCTTTCAGTTTCCCTGGAATAAGTTCTGGCAGATTAAATATTTGCACTCAATTTGCAACCTTGTCTCCTACAGGTGCTGTAGGCAATACTGTTTCTGACCTCAGTACATAAGCATCCTAGGAAAGATAGGTGCAAAATAAATTAAAAAGGATGATTTAGACAAAATGGATCATTGCTAGTTCATCCAGATTCTGTAGGAATGTACCTTTCTATGGCTTCGTGTAATGACTAATTTTCCAGGTTAATTTAACTGTAAGTAGTAAACTGCTGAGGACATTAGGACAAGGATCACTTTTGAATTTAAATGTTAGAATTACGATTGAGTCTCTCTTCTACTATATTTCTTTATACCAAATCCTGCTGTGCTGTGTCAGCTCAAATGTCTCCTTGCATTTCAGAATCTTGCAGAGCTTGAACGTGGTATTATAGTATCAGTGCTTTGCTAAAGGTCTTGGTCAATTAGTATGACTCTCAGTGCCATTGAAATGCACATGAGATTAATCTTTGGGTTGCCCTTTCTTAGTCTTCTCTCTTCTAATGGTGGAGGAGTAGACCTGTCACTATAATTTTATATTTCAAAGATATTAATGGTGCTTACACCTATCATAAAAATACACACATTTTTACTTATTTGAGATTTTATGGAAATATTTGGAAAAGGTCAGTGATTGATGGGCTCACCAGAAACTGAATGGCTATCATTTTCTCCAAGTCTTCTTTTTAAGTAGTTGAGATGCTGCCAGGAAACATAAGCACAGTCACTGAAAGTAGCATTTATTTAGAGCAATGCTTCACAGAACTGGTGATTTAGATGTGACTGTTAGTAAAATTATCGCTGGCTTCTATAAATACAATAGTGCAGAACAACTTTAAGTGTGTAATTTCTGAAACTGCAGTCAGCCATGGAAGAAGGTACAGATCAGTTCTGTAGAGAGTGCCATGGCTGCTGGAAAGTGCATGAATGCATTGGAATGAGGCAGCAATTCTACAAAATTAGAAAGTGCAGATTGTTGATTATCTGGCCTTGCTTTTTCACCTCTCCTTTAAAAAATTAACTCCAAAAATTAAAAGGCAAAGCTTCATATTATATAATATTGATATTATGGGTACATACTTGCAAGCACGGTATTTAGAGAGCATGATTTAAGATTTCTAATGGATAATAAAGTGAAGGTGATTTTATACTTATCCATTAAGTAACTTATTTTTTATATTTATTTTGTTTGTGTCAGAGAATCTGGGTAAAATGACCCTTTTATTGTATCAATATAGCAGAATTTGGCAATGGGGTAATACAAGACATTTTTCGAGGACAGTGAAAGTTAACTTTGGTCACCTTCTCCACCTTCTTTAACTTCTCTAACTTCATCTAGAGATGAGGAAAAGAAGCATCTTTGCAGAGCTTCAAAAGTTAATGCTGCTTTATCATTGGAAAATAATGAACCATGTCCTAAGGGGACCTGTGTGTTTTATCTCAAAACCTCTTGTTGCCATTTCTGTACATTCCAGAGTTCTATATGCTGACAAGCAGAGAACTCAGTCCTTAACTTCGGCACCTCACTCTTCCAATTAATTCTGTGAAACTTTATACTTTAGGTTTTATCTATTATAGGTGCATACTTTGGATTGAAAGTAAAACTAATAATATTCTAACTAAAGAAATCTTGCCATTGTCAAGTGAAATGTGTGTAAATAAACAGAGGAAAGTTGCTGGGAGATGGTTCTTAGAAGAGGTGAATCTTGACTTTGTTATCAATAATCAATAGACCTAGGCTCAACACAGAGACAGAAGATAACAGCACTGAAGAATTATCCGGATTTATCATAGAAACAGATGTTTCTAGTTTTACACGTACATTTAACTTTTTATTTTATTGCTCTTAAATTCTTGGAATTACAATATAATTATATTTCTCCCTTTTCTTTCCTTTGCACAAACCTTCTATAAACCACTTATCCACCTTCAAAAAAATGAATGAAAGAATGAACAAATGAATGAAGGTTTGCTGAAGTGTGATTATTTTGTTACAGAGAAATAAAATCTTGCTAAAACAAATACATACAGTGGTCATAAATTATTATTTTTGTCACTGGAGATTGGACCTAGGACTTTATGCATACTAGACAAACAGTTCACCACTAAGCTCTGTCTCCAAAACTCTTTTTACTTTTGGTTTTGAGAGAGAGTCTCACTAAATGACTCAGGCTTAGCTTGAACTATGTATGTAGTCCTAGTGTGTCCTGAACTTCAGATCATCTTATATCTTCTGTAGTAGCTGCGATTATATATAAACATATTGAAGTTAAGCAGATTGCAGCCACCTCTATAAAAAAATTTGGGGCTAAATGATGGTTTAATTTTCCGGGAAACAAAGGGAGGTGGAGTTACTGAATAAGATACTTATTAAAGAAAGTCTACAAAATCACCACTGAAATTAAGGGACAGAAACAGAAATTGGGAATGCAACCCATGTTATGGTTTCATTCATCCCCAGGTCGAGTTGTGGAGTTAGAATGACTTTTATGCAGTATAGAGCATGTGATCTAGGTCTTTGTCCACCTGGTCCAATAAGTCAGTGAATAAGGGAAACCCTGGGAAAGTATAAAGCCTTTGGGGAAATTGCTACCTGGAAGTCAGATTATTTTTATGTCTTTGACAATGGAGAGAAGTCTGTTTTCAATACTCTGAAGCTGGGGCAAGTTCTCCTTTAATGGGGAACTAAAGAGCAGGTTAGTGTCTACCATAGGATGATGGGAGGTAAATACAGATGATAGTGGGATGAGGGCAAAGGAGAGAAACAGGATATAATGATATAATGAAGAAATGAGAAAATGTGGTGCTTTCTGGGGAAAGGAGGGAGAAATAAATATAGGGGAAGGAGGTAAATAGGCAAAATAATATGAGTGGCTAGAAAAGCCACAAAATACATTGCTAACTCTTTACCTTGAAAAGTCCCATAGTTCATGGAATTCAATTATAAGTGTAAATATATAGTTTTAATGAAACTTTCTCATCTGGGATGATGTTGCTTCCTCTAAGAACCAAAGACACACTTCTCAAAAAACACAATTTCAGGCATGAGAACTCTCTTTTGAGTTGTTGGCCAAGGATATCTAAAAGGTTCCCCCTAAATGCTTTTCTTTTGCTTGCCTTCCAGATGTGCAAGGTACATTCCTATTGCTAAAGACATCATGCACTTCAGAAACAAGGCTCAGAGGCTCCAAGCCAAAACTGACTAGAATGCCCCCTTCCTGAGGAATAGCTTTTATGGTATCAGAAAGTACCATGTAAGGTTCTAAAGAAGGGAGGAAATAACATTCCTATCTAGTTGTGATGCTCAAGAACCACATCAATGACCAGAATTTTATGGGTCCAGTAGTGGCACATGTAATTTGGGTGGTAACCAACATGATATGGGATTCCACTTTGTATGTTGTGAACATGTTTTATTACCATTGATTAATAAAGAAGCTGCTTTGGACTATGGCATGACAGAATATAGCAAGGCTGGAAGAGATACATAGAGTAGGCTGAGTCAGAGAGATGCCATGTAGCTGCCGAAGGAGACAGATGCTGGAACTTTGCCAGTAGGCCACAGCCTCATAGAGCTACACAGATCACAGATTAATAGACATGGGTCAGTGTAAAATATAAGAGATAGTTAGGAATAGACCTAAGCAATGCACCAAATAGTGCTGTAATTAATATAGTTTCTGTGTGATTATTCAAGTCTGGGCAGCCAGAAATTGAAAGGGCAGTCTCTGCTTACAAACTGGAGTCCACTGTCTGGAGTATTGATTCACATAAGACCTAAGAAAACTTAAGAATAAAAGAAAATCAGAGGGCTTCTAGACCCACAAAAATGAGATCTAAATGCAACTTCTTGGTAGCCATATTTTTTTTTTCAAATGGGACAGTTCATTTAAGAAATGTCTTCCTGGTTCTTACTGGCAGCATGAATGGCTCTGGCTCTTTTGGGAGATCCTACACATATAGAGTTTATGAGCAGCATATGGCAAATTGCTCAATGTCAGCGACATAGACCCAAAGAGTCCCTGGAGTTGGGCAGTGAACATGGCTCAATGCAGAGCTGGCAATAAGTGTACCTCTACAATACTGAAAGGCTGAGAGAGGCAGAGCCAGGATCCAAAGCTATAGCAACCACTTTAGCATTAGCATAAAAATGTTCCTTGTCAGAAAAGGATTTCAGATACACAACTGGACAGATTCAGACATAAAAGACCTCTAAACAAAACACACTATGCTTGAAAAATTCACGTAGGCTTGGGAGAGAGGGGTAAAGGAGTATAGACAATTATAGAACAGTAAAAATAATATAAAAGTACTGATAATCATAGATTAAAGGATTAAAGATAAAATATCTTTATCTTTATGCATGCAGGTCATATTCTATGGACTAGTGGGTTATATTTTGGGGTATACATGTATATATATATATACATATGTATATATATGTGATAACAATAGATGAAAAAGGAGGGCATGAATTTGAAGGAGGGCTTGAAGGAATGAAAGGGAAAGGAGAAATGTTATAACTAAACTAAAATCTCAAAAATAAATTTAAAAAGTAAATATAGATTTGCAAATTAGAAAGAAGAGTTTAAAGTACATGAAATCGTGAGTGTTGAGTACTTGAGCCCATATTACAGTGGAATGATTCCTATTCTACTGACATGCTGGGAATTTAACACTAGAATGATTTCAGACATACATAGGGCCTTATGATCATGCTCACCTGCTCTTGCCATCTCTAATCCAAGCTCTGCTGGTTTTGCAAGTGAGCCACAATGAGCAGTTAAAAATTGCCCACTGAAACCTTGACATTTGACAGATTTAAGATGCCTGTTTGAGAATTTGCCTCTCTCCCAATTGCCGGCCTCCATGCCTGCCAGCAAAGTCATTTCAAAAAACCTAGTTGATAAAATAATTTTATCAAATGACTATGGTGAAGGAAAGTAAAAAGAAAATGAGCTTTGTCATATTGAGAACCAATTTTTAAAAACGCATGGATTACAGCTGATTAGACAACAGCACTAACAGCTGATTCTGAAACCTTCCTTCTTGTGATGGTCCATTTGAAAGGACACGTTCTTTTGTGAGAATTTTATAGGGGAAATTATTAAAAACTTCATTTTACAGATGGGAAAAATGTATTTCAGAGAATACATGTAAGTTGCTCGAAGTCTAAGAAGGAGCTAGTGGAGGGTTTTATCTGTTCACTTTTTGAATACCCATCAGTTTTGATGACTCATTATCCTTTCATGTCTGAGAGTCATTTTGTAAAGTAGGTGCTTTAGGTTCAACCACATTCTTCATGGTGTATTTACTTTATCTCACTGATTGATAAAATAATCAATAAAGGCATCTTAAGGGAGGAAGGGTTCATTTTGGTTATGGTTTGTAGGTACCATCCATCATGAAGGGTATGGTAGCGAAAGTATGAACTAGTTGTTGACACTGTGTTTGTAGTCAGGAGGGCAGCGAACAGCACTGTGCTTTATTTAGTTTCTCTTCTCCAGCTCTAACCCCTGAGATGGTGGCACCCATATCCACTGTCAATCTTCTCCTCTCAAATCTCTCTAGAATTACCATCACAGATATACTCACAAAGTGCCTGGTTTTCTAAATCTGACCAAGTTGAAACTGAAGATTTACCATCACCCATAGGGTGCCAAACTGTATTGAAGCTGCTCACCTTTTATCAAGGTTTGACCCCTTCATTTGGTTCCCAGTTGCTCTACCATAGGGCCATAAACCTGATGGTTTTTAAAAAAATCTATGTTTTCCCACAGTTTTAGAGGCTGAAGTAAAGATAACGACAGGATTATGCATTTTATATAGATTCAGAAGAATCATTCCTTCTCTTTTCTAGATGCAGGTTTGCTGTTACACTTTCGTGTATATTGGCTGAAGATGTATAACCCAATTCTTCTGTCCTCACATGGGATGACTTCATCTTTAATAGGACATGCTCACAGGAAGATAGGAGTTGGGTTAGATTAGGAACCCATTTTGCTCCTGAAATCTGATATAAGAAATACTAAAGCTACTAAAAGAAAACGCACACAGCACCTACAATATACAGGTTTAGGAAAGGACTTTCTGAATAGAGCCTATTTAGGACACAAAATTGACAAGTAGAACCTCATAAAACCAAAAATCTCAGAAAAAAACCATAAAAACACAAACACAAAAATCAAAACAAACAACAGCATTAAGCAAAGAATAAGATCTGGGTGGAGTTTGGGTAGAAAAATGCTCAAAATAGGTTATGCTGAAAACAGATAAACAAATCAATACCAAAACCAACAGTCTCACCCCAAGCTAATGTACAGTTAAAGAAACAAACAGTTGAATGAAGAAGAAAACTATAGGATGGAAAATACTGTCTTCTGATACAGATATGACAGAGGATTAATACCCAGAATATACAAAGTAATAAAAAAACAGAGTCAAGAAAACAAAAGATTCATTTAAAAATGGGTAAGGGGTATAAAAAGAGAGTTTTCAATAGTAAACAAAGATGGACAAAGCATACATCAAAAAGTTGTCATTTCTTATATAACTAGAGAAAGGCAAAGTAAATAACTTGAAGATTTTTATCTCAACCAAATCAGAGATATCTAAGATATAAACCAAAACCACAACAATGAAAAATGGTCAGAAAATTCCGGTGAAAGAAATATTCTACACAAAGAAGAACCCTCATTCACTGTTGGTGGGAATGCAGACTGGTATAGCCATTCTGGAAATCAGTACGGTGAGCCATCAAAAACAAACAAAAAAACAAAACCTAAAAATAAACCTACCATATGACTCCAGCTCAAAGGACTCAACACCTTCTCCACCGATGCTCGTTCCGCAATGTTGATATCTGCTCTATTCATAGTAACCAGGAAATGGAAACAACCTAATTTTCCTTCAACAGATGAATCCATGATAAAAAATGTGCTGCATCTATATTATGGAATATAAAGCTTTAGTGGAAAATGAGATGATAAAATTCTCCAGTAAATAAGTAGACCTAGAAAAGTCTAGTGACGTAACCCAGAGCCAGAAAGACAAACAACCTATCTTCTCTGACATAAATTTCCAAGCTCCAAATCTTCAGATGTGAGTATACAACATTGAGTAACTGCAGCAATTGTTGCTGGTAAACTGAGAACCACCCACATTCCAGAACCAGATGCTTGCCCAGCTTCCTTTTCAATAATGGTTACAAACATTGATAATGCTAAAATATCTCTTTTTGTAAATTTTAATATTCTTGTAAGCTTCAGGGAATCAACCAGAATCCATTTTTCATGAGTCAAATAGACTTCAGGTAAGTATTGTCAATCAACAACCTGTTTCCCCACCTGCCTATTCCACTTATTTCTGAGGGTAGGATCTTGCTCCTTACCCTGGTCTTGGAACTCCCTTGCCTCAACTACCAGGACTATGGGCCTAAAATTTTCAAATGTACATCTAAGAAAAAACTCCCCCCTACAACTCCTACACTCTTTAACTTTACCTTCTGTCCCTAATACACACACACACACACACACACACACACACACACACACACACACACATATATCTGTTCCAGCAACCCACCCACTCCACATGTCACCTTAAAATCTGAATCTTGGACAGCTTCAAGGTAGCTATGTCTAAGTGGTCCAGTGTCACAGATACTGCGTGTAATTTCTTAGCCTCAGACAGTCCTATAATGCCTGAATAGCAAGTGAAATATCCTGATCTTCTTGGACACGGCCAGTATCTCAGCTTTCTTAGGTCCCCAAAGATATAGACACCTCCAGACAATAGTGATGTGGGATTTCCCTCTGTATGCTACAAATATGTTTTATTTCAATTGGTTAATAAAGAAGTTGCTTTCAGGCAATGGCTTAACAGAATATAGCCAGACTGGAAAAGATATAGAGAGATACTAGGCTGAGTCAATGAGAAGCCATGTATCCACCACAGGAGATAGACGCCCCCCACCTGAGGCCACAAGAACAGT